>NC_139697.1:5786239-5877248 GCF_964188405.1 Protomyctophum parallelum
AACGAAAATAAAACAGAGGTGCTACTGGTAGGCCCTAAGTTAAAAAGAGATCAGGTGATGAACTCTCTAGGACATCTAGCCGCGTGGGTTAAACCTCAAGTAACCAGCCTCGGAGTAATAATAGATTCAGACCTCAACTTCACATCCCACATCAACAAAATAACCAAAATTGCATTTTTTCATCTCAGAAATATAGCCAAGATACGACCCTTCCTAGCACAACCAGATGCTGGGAAAAATCATCCACGCTTTTGTTACTAGCCGCCTAGATTACTGCAACGCTTTATTCACAGGATTACCAAAAATGGCCATAAACAGACTACAACTCATACAAAACTCTGCTGCTAGATTATTAACGAAAACTAAGAAAAGAGAACACATAGATTTTAAGGTACTACTTATAGTTTACAAAGCACTCAACAGCCAAGGCCCTGCATACATAACAGATTTCTTATCATACACTCCATCTAGAACACTAAGATCCTCAACAGCAGGTTTACTAACCACAAAAGAAAAAAATAAACCACGAAAGAAAATAGAGGCAGCATTCTCGTTTTATGCACCAAAATTATGGAATACAATTCCTCAGGAAATCAGAGAGACCAACTCCACCAACATATTCAAACACAAACTAAAAACACACCTCTTCAGATTAGCCTTCTCCACCCTGCCTTAGCACTTTATTGAGGCTTTCAGGCTTCCCATCATGTAATTTATTATTATTCTATATATATTCTTCTCTTAACAAATATCTTAAATGCTGGACCTTCTCATGCCTATTTTTATCTCAATGTCTTGTGTTTAACCTATATGACCTATCTGTAAAGCACTTGATGTATATCCTGCCTGTGAAGCACTTTGAACTGCAACCCTGTATGAAAGGTGCTATATAAATAAAGCTTATTATTATTATTTTCAACTCAGCCTCATGGTGGTGCATTTTCTAATATTACTCTAATATTACTATTAGATTTTATCCAAATTTCACGCAAATCGGTACACATGCTCTCCATAGTCGTGTGATCAAGATGGGTTTGTTTGATTTCTCATAATCCACCCTCATTGGCTACGATTGGCTTCTAAACTTTTCAGGAGTAGCCCGCTTTGTACCTGTTTTGTACAAATCGCCACAACTACTCAACGCAGCGTCCGATTGTGGTGAAACTGTGCATGCATATTCCCACTAGGCTTTGGAAGAAATGCCACTTGACAGTTTTCAAATCAGCCTCATGGTGGCGCTACAAGAGGCCAAGCCGCGACACACACAAACGTTTATATTGCTCCTACACATTTTGCCAAACATCACACACACACTCCTATCCTCCTGGTGGAGACCTGTGCCCAGAAGGGCACTTTTTCTAGTTTGGATTTGATCTGTCCATATCTTGATTCACAATGGCAAAATATACGGATCCCCATCAATAAGGGTTCACATTTGAATGGTTTCATTTGGCAGAATTAATGGCACATATTTACATAACTGTTGTAAAGTAGCCTACAGATAACGGTAAAAATCTAGTATTAAACTAGAAAAAGTGCCCTACTGGGTACAGGTCTCCACCAGGATGAGCAGATGTGAAGAATTCCAGGCAAAGGTTTTTCCTTGGCCTCTAGGGAGTTGGCATAGAAAGTTATCCACAGATCCGTGCAGTTAGAGGTAAAAACACTTTTGGGCCAGTTATAGCGCCACCTTGAGGCTGAGTTGAAATTGTTCATGTGGCATTTCGTCCTCGGCCTAGTGGGAATGTGGGTGCACAATTTCACGGAAATCTCGCGATGTGTTCATGATTTGCAGCATTTTGTTTGAAACTGAGCACTCCTGTGAACTTTGGAAGCCAATCTTAACCAATCAGGATGGAGTCTGAGAAATCTGAAAGAGCGGTTTGGTTGAATGGCTCTAGAGAGACTGTGTACCAATTTGCGTGATGTTTGGACAAAATCTGTAGGTGTACTGTGCAAAAACTTGTTTTGCACAAAGCGGCCTCCTGGTGGCGCTATAACAGGCCGTTCTGGAAAGTTTGGGGCAGAGGTTCATGGTTGGCATCCAGGGAGTGTGTGTGCAAAATTTGGCATCGACCGGGTTAACGGTGGCTGAGATTAGCTGGTCACGGACGGACACACGGACACACGGACGGACGGATGCAAAACATACTCTCCCCATGCCTTCGGCTGGTGGAGACAATTACGAGATTTAAATAATTCCTCCTGTCTTTCAGCATTGGCTTCCTGGGGAATCGTCGTCCTCGCAGACCCAGTAGGAAAATCTCACAGGGCTGACGGGAAGACATGAAGATTAAAATCTCACAGGGCTGACGGGAAGACATGAAGATTAAAATCTCACAGGGAAGACAAGATTAAAATCTCACAGGGCTGACCGGAAGACATGAAGATTAAAAGTGCATTGTGAAGACATGAACTGAATAGATAGAACAACTAAACACAACTCTTTACAGATGATCACAGGCCAAGCAGATTGACACAACTTCCAGACTGATGTCCTACAATGACTGTAAATAAACTGCCTACCACATATTAATCTTTGTCACTTGAATATCAATCTGGGAACGCATTCGGTAATAATACCGGTAATAGTAAACCATCCTGTTTTAACCCATTCTGACCGGGCACCCATTTTGGTGTCGGCATCATGTTATGCTTTAGCTATTTAAAAATAGCAGATCTACAAGCTCATATCGCGCCACCGAGTGGCGCGATACGAGCTTGTAGGTCTGCTATTTTTGAAAAATCGAAGAGCGACTGACATTTTTAGAATCTGATCTCAGGTCAGAATGGGTTCATCAGACCAGTGTGTGTCCGGCGGAAACCTCGTATGAATCTGATCTCAGGTCAGAATGGGTTAAAGCTGTTATTATAATTTCAGTTAGACCCTACACCAGGCCTCTGCTAGCCCCTCTCGGGACCCCCTCGGTTGAGCTCTTTTCATCGTTCACCCGTAGGGTCCCATGGACTGCTGTACATACGCTCCGCTCAGGCCGATCTGCACTCCTGAGATCAGATTCATACGAGGTTTCCGCCGGACACACACTGGTCTGATGAACCCATTCTGACCTGAGATCAGATTCTAAAAATGTCAGTCGCTCTTCAATTTTTCAAAAATAGCAGACCTACAAGCTCGTATCGCGCCACTCGGTGGCGCGATATGAGCTTGTAGATCTGCTATTTTTCAATAGCTAAAGCATAACATGATGCCAACACCAAAATGGGTGCCCGGTCAGAATGGGTTAAGTGGTTTTAAGTATTTTTACTTTTTTTCAGAGAATTTCAGAGCAGCCAAAACTGGGGGGAAAAAAAGTACAAAAAAATACTTAACGGCATCTGCGCCAAATGAAAATTCTTCCACGTTTCCGTTGTCTCCTATAGCAGTTTTATGCGTCTTTGACACATCTCACCACCACGTCTTAAGCGGAGCGCAGATCGGCCTGAACGGAGCATATGTACCACCAATCATTTTCCAATAAAAGAGTAAAACTTCACGAATTCACCAGAACACAGGAAATAACATCTACTCTTTAGTCGTAAGGCTTCATGGGGTGTGTAATTGAAAGAAAATACGTCATTTTAGGGTGAACCTGATCCTTTGGCTACTTTGGGGAAAAGCGTTATATAAACTTTGAGCTATCATCTCTAAATTACTGATGCTCAGATGAATACATTTATTGTAAAACTAATTATATTAGTAGCCTGCCCAAGTCCTGGACTTCAGAAAAGGTGTGATTTGTATTTTGTACCCATCCCCTTTCTATTGCAGCTTAGAAATAGGTGGCATTTATTTGAATTGGTGGGAAAGAAATGTCAAAATCACCAACATCAAATTTCCTTTTTACTGATTCTTGACACTGTGTTTGTCCCGCTTACTGTTGTCACCGGGATGAATACAGGTCTATAGTTGATCTTAAACAGCTTGCATAGATGTTAAGACAAAAGGTGAAATTGTGCAAACACAATGAGGATAACGCATACACTGTGGATCAGTTAGTCTCAGTTATTGTTTTATTAGTGTTATACTGATCTGAGCTGTTCCAAAGGAAGTTTGATAAGCATGATGCAAAAAACACCCTAAAATCCTTTTCAGTCGCGTAAAATGACCATGACATTCTGATAGATTTTTTTTAGATAAAGAAAAATATGAAAATAGAGTCGACAGTACATTTAGGCACACTATTGACACATACTGTACACAGATATGCACAAATTTCATTATCATAGATTCATATACTAGAAATAAAAAAAACTAAACAGAAGCCTTCCTGTGAGAAGAGGTGATTGGATACTAAGGGTAAGTTAGGGAATTTTAGACCTACATATGCAGTCTCTTACATACCTGTAGTGCATGTACCTGCAGATAATATTGGCTCCCTTGTCGGCTGGAACAGGATGCTAGCATTACCAGTGTCTTGCTTCTAAACGCATTCCAAACTGGTTATTTGGAAAGAACACACACACCACCATTCTGTAAAGCAGCTTGGTAACCAACCACTCTCTTTACCACCACAGCTAGGAAAGCAGCATGACACCATTTTCACTCGGTGAGTGGACTCTCATTCCACATTCAAATGGACTCAATGTGTTTACAATCTGACCTGATTCCCCATGACACACGTACATTACAGTATGCTTTCAATTCACAGCAGGCTGTGCTTCTGAAGAAGAGAAAAATAGTCCTGTTATTTCTTTAGTATGTGAAAACAGAACTCAATTATTCTATGTACTTTTCCATTTACTCCTAAACCCCTGTAGCACTACACACACACACACACTCTTTATTTATATATATATATATAATCTTTTTGAGTTACCCTCTTTGGAATGCTTGTTGACGGCAAGACGCTTAACACCATCAGCTTACCATTCCAGCCGACGTGATAATATTCTCTGCTGGTCAAAGTAGCACAGGTATGCAAGAAACAAAATGATACGTCTAAAATCACACAATGTACCCTTAAAAGAAAGGTGAATTCACCTCCCTTTAACAGTAAAGTGAGGTTCGTTCGAGTCCAAGTCCTCACACTCGGCCAATCAGAGTCCACCAGGTCTGCTCAATGCAAGCAAATCATGGCAGGCGATGGGCGTTCCATCCAATGACTGCAGCAGAATGGGACTCTGTTCTGCCAATGGGAGTGCACCACCAACAGTCGCTACGGTATTAAGTGCTCTTCGGCAGTCACTCTTGGGTCACAGCACACGGCTCTCCTTTGATTCCAACGAACAGGAGGGGAGGGGGCTATTCCTCCTGATATTTGTTCATAAGAGTTCTGTTCACAGTCAACAGAACAGGCTCGTATGCATAAACCCCTCGAGTGGATCGCCGCGATATGCTGGAGTCTTGTGTTCCGAGGTTAACCAACAAGTCATCAGGCTATGACTTAGAACAGCCGCGCCACAAACCACAGAATCACAAGGAGTGAGTTGAGGGGGGGAAAAATAATAATAATAACTCAGACTTATAAAACAAGTCTGTAAAATAAAGTACTTTTACAACAACGGAATGTATGTTGTTGGGATAAAAAGACATTTCTGGGGAGAAGTATTTTATATTTCTTCTATAATTTCATTTCTCAAAACAGTATGGTTTACTTTTTCTGTATACAGTTATTGAAACACATGCACTGGGGAAAGAAAATATTGCACAAAAGTAAAGACTGAATAAAAGTGATGAACTGGGGATACAGCTCCATATCTCTATCTTTGTAATGTTCAGTCGAGTGTGAAAGGAAAGCTACCACTAGCGTGACTCTCTTGGTCTGTATGGGTAGTATTAAGGCTGGTTTACTAGCTCACACCGGCATTCTGGTTTCCTTTGTTCACATGGTGCACGATATACAGTAATATTGTCAGTATCTTCACATCACATAGGTACACGTACGGAAGAGCAGGAGCTTTGGTTGGCAGGAGTTACAACAGTGGCATGATTTCATTTAAAAAAAAGTCCTCGAGTCGTAGCTGGGGGGGATTCTGACAAGAAACCTACAGACCTATATTGATTCTAATAGGCCACATTTTAAAACCTGGGACTTTCTGATGTAGTGCTACTGACATACTTGGTTAAAATGACTTAGCATACTAGTTTAGACGAATTATTACAGAGAGTATACTGTGAGGGAGAAATCAATTATGACTAAACAGTCAGTTGATTGGGACGATAGACTTTGTTAAGTCAGAAACTGGAGGGTAAGGCAAGGTGTAGGTCTCCCCTAGTGACTCCTGCAGGTTAAAAACAATACAGTATCTGGTGTGCTTGCTAGACCAGGGGAAAGCAGCATTATCTGGCCCAGCTAAAGCTAAATGCAGACTAAAATTCCAAAAAAACTGGAAAGAAACAACAAGAAAAAGATAATACATTGACTAAAACAAAAAGACTGCAACATTTCAGTCTGTGGTGCAAATTCCACGAACAGCGTGTTTCAACGTTGTGTTTCTGACAGTGAAATACAGAAGGGACGTGGGGTCTAGAGTCGACCTGCTCCCCCCCCCCACACCCCCCCCCCACCCCACTCAATTCTCTTCACATCGGAAAGAAAACATTGGAAAGTTTGGAGTGGGATGCTGGAAAAGAGAAGTGGAGGAGCAGAAGTCACACACGCACGCACACACACCTCAACTCTGAATCTTCACTCAACTGTGTCTGTGTGTGTGTGCATGCCATGCGTGCACATCCCATACGCTCTCCGTGCTCTTGCCGCCGGTCTCCTCCTCGCACTGCACTCCTACTCCTCCTGCCACCACCTCTCCTGTCACCTCTTTAGTGAGGACGATTTGACTTTCTGGCTGTATCTGTGCATGCGCGGCGACCGGGAGTGCAGCTTGACGAAGAGCTCCGGGAACTTGTACTGCGGGAACATGGTCTCCAGGAAGCCCTCGAGGAACACGTAGACCAGCCGTCGGTTCATGGGCTGGTGCTGGAACATGTCGAACACTCGCAGGATGCCCTTCCTCGTCGTGTCCGCACCGATGATGTGCTTCAGCTCATCTGGGGAGGGAGGGAGGGAGGTAGGGAGGAGTGATTCCATGCTCTAGACTAGAGTCTAGACCAGTGGTTTTCAACCAGTGGTCCTTGAGGGGGTTCCAGGTGGTCCCTCCCCACCTTAATGATGGGAGAGTTGGTAACCAAATGGACCCTCATACTGTTTAACCCATTCTGACCTGAGATCAGATTCTAGAAATGTCTATTACATCCTGACAGTTTAATTATTAACCCATTATGACCTGAGATCAGATTCTAAAAGTGTCTTCGATTTTTCAAAAATAGCAGACCTACAAGCTCGTATCGCGCCACTCGGTGGCGCGATATGAGCTTGTAGATCTGCTATTTTTCAATAGCTAAAGCATGACATGATGCCAACACCAAAATGGGTGCCCGTTCAGAATGGGTTAATTGATTTAAGTATTTATTAACAGTGCAGAATTACAGTACATTTCAAGCACAACTCAACTCTAGTCTGTACTCTTTAACTCTTGGTTTTCATTTTCACGCTCTCAAGAGTCAAAGTAAGGGATAATAATTATCTGGCTAGGTGGTCATTGTCGGGAGATAATTCACAGACAGGTAGTGGTAGGTTAATCACCCTGAAGGTTGGAATTATATCCGGACAATGACCACCTAGCCAGATATTATCCCGCTTATTACATGGCTACCTAACATACATTAATACATTTACCCAAAACACAACAAAAAAAGTAGCGCTGGCTGCGTCTGCGCAGCTGCAGGGCTAGAGCACTGTCGTAAAACAAGGAAGTGAGTTGATCAAATAGAATCCATTTTCGGGAACTGCTTCGTCTATTTCTCGCTCAAATGTTTTCAAAAACATTTTGAGAGCAATGTTTAGCTGCAAATGACATTGCGTTTACATGGCTGGAAACAGCAGTAAATCAGCAGGCACAACTCCGAGGGTTTGATTAGGCATCGGTCTGTTATAGAGCGGAGCGGTCATTATCCAGAAATAACAGACCGCTGAATTCAGCCATTGACCAATCAGAATCAAGCATTCAACCAAACCATGTAATAACCATAATAAGAAAAATATATAACAAAATATGCTGTTTTTTTGGGTCCGAAGAGGCTAAATCTCTCCAAATGGTGGTCCGTGGATCAAATGCTGAATAAATAACGGACCTTGACATGTACAAGGTTGAAAACCACTGCTCTTGACTCTAGAGCAGTGTTGACACCAATTACCTGACATTCATGTCATATACTAGTACGTTAGCCGTCTTAGGTGCGATCACCCCAAGACAGTTTCTACAGGTCACAGATGCTTCAGAAATGTCTTTGCAAATAGGGTCTATGAACATTTCAATGTAGAACTAATGTGACGCATGACACAAGATAGGAGCGCACACAATGCATGTTGTACGATAGGAGAACAATGGTTTTAGATTAACAATATGAAATCACAACAGCAGCTATTTTCTGAGCATTCTCCAGCAATAATAATAATACATAATAATAATAATCTTTCTGTGAGGCAGGGAGGGACTGATGCTCAAGTAAAACCTTGCAAGGGATGTAGCTAAATTCAAGGATATATTAGGTGGCATCGTGCTCTATTGTTCCTCCAACCGAGGGTGCTGGAATGCTGTTCTGGACCAATTCAACCTGGGGTGTGTGTATTTTCAGTCACCTGGCATGATCCCTAGCAGGTTGGTCTTGGCGGCCACTCGTGACCTCATGCGGATGCTCTTGTCTCGACGAGGTGGAGTCTCGGCCAGTATCCCATTGGGCCAGTATGAATCCCTGAACAAAAGGTTGGGGACCATACAATTATGGTTAGTGGGCAAAGCACCTTAAGAACAGTCACACAGTTAATTCAAAACACAGGAGAGGAGTTACCTGAACTTCTTGACGTAGTCTGCCACCTGCTCTGGAGAGGTCATATAGTCTACGTGGTCCACAATCTTTCTGCAGGCAGAGGGGAAGAAGAGTCTGAGTGGGGTTGCATTTAGGTGGAGGCTAGGTCGCTGTAGCTAAATTGTGTTGTGTGTGTGATTTGAAACCCTGGCAAAATGAACTGTCACTGAGCTGCCCTTGAACTTGGTCTGCACATTGCGTGTGATGGTGAAACAAGATTTTTAAGTAAAACAGCACCAGTGCTCCTTGATTAAGTGACACAAGTTACAAACATACACAGGGCTGCAACTCTAGTGTTCTCGGTCTGTGTGTCGATAGAGCGGACGGCCGGCCCTTGCCCCAGCTATTCATTTCAATGAAAGTTGCTCACCGGCGAATGAAGCACCCGGAAGAACACTCCGCATTGTCCTTGATTTGAGCACAAACATTTTGGCGCTCAAATGTGGAAGACCTGTAGCCCAGTAGTGTTTTAACCCATTCTGACCGGGCACCCATTTTGGTGTCAGCATCATGTTATGCTTTAGCTATTTAAAAATAGCAGATCTACAAGCTCATATCGCGCCACCGAGTGGCGCGATACAAGCTTGTAGGTCTGCTATTTTTTGAAAAATCGAAGAACGACTGATATTTTTAGAATCTGATCTCAGGTCAGAATGGGTTCATCAGACCAGTGTGTGTCCGGCGGAAACCTCGTATGAATCTGATCTCAGGTCAGAATGGGTTAAATGAGTTTTAAATATTGTTGCAGTCCCAGGTTCTGACCACCAGGCGACGGCAGCGTCACTGTTTTACCACGGTGCTGGGGGCTTGGTGGTTGGATGTGCGTGCGTGTCTCTGACCTGTTGATGGTGTCCCCGTAGGTGGCCCTGATGAGCTGCTGCAGCAAATTCTTGATGTTTCTCCGCAGCCATTGGTTCTTCTCCTTGAGGTCAAACACCTCGTCCATCAGCAGCAACATCACCCGAAGAGGAATGTTATCATCCACCTGGAAAAGAGTGAGATGAGGAAATAAACAATGATGGCAGAGGTTTTGTAGGAATTAACAAAAAATGCATTATTCTTGCTGTTGTGTATATATAATAATATATAGACATTGCAGAGACTCACCATGTCATCGAGGTGAGCAGAGACTCGACAGTGTTCTGGGTCAATGTCTGACTTGGTAAGGAGTGGAGGTGGCTGAAAAAAGAGAGAGGAAATACAGTGGATGGTGAGACAATGTTTAGCTGGAGCTGATAAGGGAGCAGACAGACTTGCACGCTTGTGTTTATTCTATTTGCCCATAACCACTTAACCCTCCCCCGTTGAGTGTGATGTGTTACAGGTTTGTGAGCCGATTGAGAGGCTAAGTGGTGTCCAGGAGCTGACTGATTCCAGGCTAACACTGGAGTAAAAGAGGCCGGTTCTCCATAGAGCTTTCTCTCTACGCTACCTAGTATTCAACGGTCAGCAAACACACCATGTTTTGTACTGTTATCAATTGCATTAACAGCCAGGTTATGGTAGGAGTATGTAGTATTTTGAGCAGTTGAGACTCAAGAGGAGAGCTCTTTCGTCTATGCTATCGGCTATGCCCCAACTCTCAACTATAATAATTATGAATGATAGCGATTAATTTGACAACTCTACTGTCCTCCTCTCCCACTCTGCTGTCTGCATGTGAGTTTACTGCCTGTGTGAGTGTGAGCTGTGAATCTAGTGTCTGAGAAGCGCTCAGTTGCAGCTCATTGGCCCATTTACTCATGACACAAGCACACAGCCAATGGGACAGCGCATTCAGTGTTGCTAAGAAAAAAAGAAAGTTGTGCTACCTTCACATGAAATAACAGTAACACTTCAGTTTCAGTGCTGCAGAAATAAATCCTGCGCAGAAATAAATCCTGCGAGCATAACCAGTGAAACAGAAAATTCCTTGTTGTACAACTGAAGCACTGAGAAAACTGTTGCGCCTTTCTTCGTCCTTTTTTTCTCTCTTCAAACTTAACTACGGTAGCGGTGGTCTCAAAAACATAAGGAAAACTTTGACTGGAAAAGACTCGCTCACCGTATAGAAAAAGAAGTAAAACTCCTATATTTTCTTTTATTTTATAATGCTGTGCTCATGGTGCTCTGTGCTCATGGAGCAATTAAAAAGCAAACGTTTCGGTCCTCAGACCTTCGTCAGTGCTATGTACAACTGCTATGCTATGTTGTTGTACAACTGCCCATACAACTGCCCATGGTCTACCACAAAGACGAATGAATGAACAAAATGGCCAGAACAAATAAACAAGAAAGATCCGCATACCAAAAAAATGGGAAGCAAAATGTCACAAGTAGACCTTCACTATTTTATTGGCTGGTTTCCTCACTTCAAACCAGCTATCAAGTTGGCGGCCAGAGACGAACATGACAGGTGTGTTCATGTTGGAAGGATGCTGGTTTCTGGAGATGGAGTGATACTCATGGATGTGCACCGGGACGTGACGTTGAGCAACTGAAATCAAAATCTTTGCTGTCGGCTGCCAGACACGCGAGTCAGATGTGGCGCTAGTATCCTCGCATCACAACACAAAAAAATGCAACTGTGCATTTTTAATTTTTGTCAATAAAGAAATCAAGTAATACTGAGGTCTCATCACTGGGGAAAAGACAGCACTCTTTAACTTGTTCTTTTTAGCGGCGATGCATCAATGGGAAATCTTACAAGGAGGTCTTCCACTTATGCTAGTTGGTGAAAAAGGAAATCAAAATGAAACAGGAGAGCTTCAAAGCACTTTACTCAGCACATCTTGCCCATAGCCTGTGTCACTGATAAAACTACTCTCTGGTGGATGTAATCAAACCTAGTAAGTCAGTAACACGGAAGACTCTTAAAGTAAGTCACATAAATGACTTGATTCAGACTGCAGGAGTCCAACGGACGGATGTGCTGTAGTCTACAAAAGCGCAACTTGCTGACTGTAAAATAAAAATCACACCAGTGTGAACCAAGTGGTGCAACTCCCGTCTATTGGTTCTCTGTATCGTTCCAATTTGTATCATTCCAATTTCTTCTCTGTATCGTTCCAATTTCTTCTCTGTATCGTTTGCGTCCAGCAGAGAGTTACCATGTGGGGGTCCCCGGGGGTGGGGGGGAGCTCCAGTTTTACAATTCTCAGTTCTTTAAAATCCAAGGTAAAGACCTCCCGTTTTCTGCAGTCTTTTATTGACTCTCTCTCTCTCTCTCTCTCTCTCTCTCTCATCAAACAGTTGGTCCTTGAAATACAAAAAGGTTGAGAGTAACGGTTGTGATGGGGGTACCTTGAAGATGGACTGTTTGATAACAGAGTAACTGTTGTGATGGGGGTACCTTGAAGATGGACTGTTTGATAACAGAGTAACTGTTGTGATGGGGGTACCTTGAAGATGGACTGTTTGATAACAGAGTAACTGTTGTGATGGGGGTACCTTGAAGATGGACTGTTTGATAGATGGGGGTACCTTGAAGATGGACTGTTTGATAACAGAGTAACTGTTGTGATGGGGGTACCTTGAAGATGGACTGTTTGATAGATGGGGGTACCTTGAAGATGGACTGTTTGATAACAGAGTAACTGTTGTGATGGGGGTACCTTGAAGATGGACTGTTTGATGTCCTGGCCCAGCCTCTCCGACATGCGGCCCATGTTGTCGGCGGCTTTGTTCATGCCCTCCGCCAGGCTGTCCGGGATGGACTTCACCGCGTTGGACACGTTCCGCATGGAGCTCCGCAGAGGGTTCACAAAGGTGTCCATCTGAGGGAGACATGTTCGACAAATTCTGTCTCATACAAGTAAAGGCTCCAACCTAAATATCACTGTTTCATTTGCAACGTACAATTTAGGCATTTAGCCGACGCTCTTAACCCATTCTGACCTGAGATCAGATTCTAAAAATGTCTATTACATCCTGACAGTTTCATTATTAACCCATTCTGACCTGAGATCAGATTCTAAAAGTGTCTTCGATTTTTCAAAAATAGCAGACCTACAAGCTCGTATCGCGCCACTCGGTGGCGCGATATGAGCTTGTAGATCTGCTATTTTTCAATAGCTAAAGCACAACATGATGCCAACACCAAAATGGGTGCCCGTTCAGAATGGGTTAATCCAGAGCGATTTACAGTAAGCAAGAGCAGCACATGGTAAAACATCTATGCATGTATGTACATTAAATACATAGAAATAGTGATCAAGGATCACTGTACCTTGCTGTACCTTGCTGTACAGTAAGAACCCAACATCTGTCTAACTGTCTAAGTTTAGCCTTTGCATACGCCTGTACGGTCGTCGAGGCTAGTGCAAGTGCTATGGGCTAAGATAGGATCTGAAGAGGTGGGTTTTCACACTACGGCGGAAGATTGGGAGTGAGTCTGCAGTTCTGATTGTAATAATAATAATAATAATAATAATAATAGTGCAATAGAGGGTATGCACGTGACATCATCATAACCGGAAGTTATGCAGGAACACCTACTGAGTGACTCACTTTGCCATTGATTTTACTTATTATTATTATTATTATTATTAGTGCTACAATACAGCATAAAAGCATTTGGATAAAACCAATATAAAAAAGCAGGGTTTAAAAAGCAATTTTAAAAAGCAAAGGGGCTGCCCGGGCCGCCCTGTGTGGTGAACCGGGCACCCTAGGCTGCAATGCCAGATGACAGCGCATCGCGGGCCGGTGTGGTGAACCGGGCACCCTAGCCCATTCTGACCTGAGATCAGATTCATACGAGGTTTCCACTGGACACACACTGGTCTGATGAACCCATTCTGACCTGAGATCAGATTCTAAAAATGTCAGTCGCTCTTCGATTTTTCAAAAATAGCAGATCTACAAGCTCGTATCGCGCCACCGAGTGGCGCGATACGAGCTTGTAGATCTGCTATTTTTAAATAGTTAAAGCATAACATGATGCTGACACCAAAATGGGTGCCCGGTCAGAATGGGCTAGGCTGCAATGACAGATGACAGCGCGTCACGGTTTTGAAGTCCGATCCTGCGACCTTTGCGGCGTGTCACTCCTCATGTCCTGTCAGGCTACTGTCCTATCAATAAAGATATAAAAGCCTAGAAATAAATATTGTATTTATTTATTAAAAAAAAAAATTAAGGGGGAGGGGAGAAGAAATCCTATGGGGTAAAAATAGAATAGCTTAATTCAAAACCAAAGACTTTAGTCCTCTCTTGAAAGTCTTTAGTCATCTAATCATGAATTTTGTAGAATGCTCGTGTACAAACTGTACATTATGTGGTCCAAGTCCATCAGACCACATAAAAATAAATGAATAAATCTGCTAAAAACTACATCCTAGCAGATGTACTGGTGCCTTACCATGTAGAATTGATTTCTGCTGAAAGAATTCTTAAAAAAGGAAATAAAGAAGGTATATATTGTTATTAAACAATCATTTTTACCATGCTAATATTAGGCCTATACTACGTTATATTGTCTAGTTAAATAGATAATTAGTTTAGTTCATCTTATTGTCGTCATCATCTACAGTTGGTAGAAAGATGCAAATAGATCAAAACAAAAGTGATCACAAGGTCACAAATATACTGTGTGTGTGTGTGTGTGTGTGTGTGTGTGTGTGTGTGTGTGTGTGTGTGTGTGTGTGTGTGTGTGTGCTATGCAAGTATTTAAAATGGTTTATTAAAGACTCTTGTAACTTTTTTAAGGTCTAACCTTGCGTGCAAAGTCTCCCTTGCCCTTGCTGTAGGCCTTGTTCTCCAGAAAGTCATAGACGTGGGGGACGATGGTAGGACACGCCTTCACCATCTCTGGGTTTAGCAGCAACTACATCACATCATGCAACATTTGTTAAAAAGTTAAACAAGGGACTGGAAAACAGCAAAAGGCAGTCAACACTCAAGAGGCACACACACACACACACACACACACACACACACACACACACACACACACACACACACACACACACACACACACACACACACACACACACACACACACACACACACACACACACACACACACACACACACACACACACACACACACACACACACACACACACACACACACACACACACACACACACACACACACACCTGTAGGTAGGCATTGAGGTCTTTTTTCCTCTTTTCCAGGAAGTCTCTGTCCATGTTGTTAAAGGTCTTCTTCCCAGGCAGCTTCAAGATGGTCGTCAGGCTCTCAAACTAACAAATGATACAGCCAATGTGCTATATTACAAATTCAAATGGAAGCTTGTCTTTGTTACATAGTAGAGAGTTGAATTTGTCCATTGGGAAGGACAGAATGAGTGTCTTATACCAACTGTGGTTATAGCTAAATCAATGATTGTTTCAGCGATACTAAAATAATCATTATTTATTTATACCGTCCCCATCAGTTGATGAAGGTTACTTAAGTTCACACTCGTTCATACAAATAAAAACAAAACACAGTGTGAAAATACAGTACCACTACCTGTTCCGTGATTCTCATGTGAAAGTCATGAAAGTCAGAGTAGCGGCGGTAGGTCTTCCAGCAATCCTCGCTGCCGTCCAGGTTGCGTCGGAACACCGTGATGGCATACAGCGCATACGTCTTGCCATGGTCGTTGCACACCCCTGTAGCACCCCCAAAGCCGGGGAAATAAGTGTCAGCTACCCCACCCCAGCAATACAACCACAGGCCAGGGTGGAGAGAGCAGGATGAGGAGGTGGGTGGAGGAGGTGGTGGTGGACCAGTAGAGGATGTGTAGGGCAGGAGGAGAGCGAGAGGCAAGGCAACAGGAGCACACACACACATAACAGGCAAAGAGAGGAGACGAGAGAGGGACGGGAAGCAATGAACACAACACAAGGGTGTGGATGACAAAAGGAGGGCAAATCGGACAGCGATAACAGGGAAAGCGAGGAAGGGGAAAGAAATGAAGGAAGGAAGTTAGGAATAAAGGAAGACAAAAAAATGGTAAAGGTAATGGAATGAAATGGAAAAATTAAAGAGCACTAGAACAGTGGAATTGATTAGTAACAGAAAAGATACATGCAGCTGAATGGAGTTAAGGAGGTGCAGATATAAGCATAGTAGCGTGAAACAAGAGGAGGGGGGACTAGTAGGGGACAACTAATTCCTAATTATGCTCGATGACAAATATAACAACATCCAAAGATTGACTTTCATGTTATCCAAATCAAGAGATTCATAAATTAGATTTTTGGTCCTATGCAGAATTTCCATCTTCTGCGTCATTTTGGCAATATTGTGCAGTCCTACACTTTTCCACAAAAGCTGTTACAACTCTCAAGCTCTAAGTCTCAGACATCTATCCACACATACAGAAAGGTTTAAAAGGTCTCTTTGTTTGTTTAGGAAAGTGCTGTCGGCAGCCATATCTGACATCACTTTTCAATATACTGTTACTGTACCAGTAGACGGCATCCTGATGAAGACACCAACTAACAAAAATGTGCTGTTGATTGCGACCCAAGGTCGCAGATAACTATGAAACCTTGCGCTTTTGTCACTCCACTCACAACAATTCCCGTCACTCTGTGATGTCACCTAACTAAAATCCCTGTCGCTCACGCCAGGCAAGCCCCCAGGTCATTGTGACATCATCATCCGGAAGGCAATAGTCTCTCATGAGGAGCATAGTAAATGCTGCTAGCTCCCTAAACCTCGGATTCTTCTTATATATGGTTCACTAGATGTGTGTCATGATGACGATGCCAGCCAACTGAGTACGTATCACCATGACGATGCCAGGCGTGTATATCCATATATGAGGTTTCTACACTAGTCTGATGTCAGCGCTGGATATCGCCGTTGTCTCCATACATGGAGCTAGGTGAAATAACCAAGGCTTTCATCTTGAGCTCCATATATGGAGACAACCTATAGCTATAGCTGTGCCCCCCCCCCATGCCAAAGCGCCAGCGCTCGCCCAGCAGTCTGCCGTCAACGAGGCGGATGCGTGCGCGTGACCTCGCCCTTTGGGGCGAGGTCGCTTCTCGTCCCCCAGGCGTCTTAATGGTTTCTTATTGTAATTATGCAATTCTGTCAAGGTTTTAGTTTTACATGCATTATTTTGACTTTGACACAAGGACAATAATAGTCTATAAAAACAGGCCCAAGGTCTCAGATAGTATACCATCTGAGGTTTGCTATTGGCTGTAATAAAATAAAGCACTAGCTTATAACAAGGGCCTGTACAAAGAGAACAACATGTTTAACCTTCAACCGCTGAAACCCTATAGATTTATTTCATTGACCGGGTCCACCAGGGCTGAATTCTCCCTTTTTTTCATATCCGATTGTATTAAACAACGTTAAACTCACTTTGCCACTCATGTGCATACCCTCTATTAAGACATGGCCAGATTAGGGATGCTTAAAGGACAACTTTAGTTTTTTTCAACCAAGGTTCATGTTTTAGGTTGTTATTAGAGAAACTAAAAGGTGAGTGTTCATTTTCTTTCATTTGCTGCTTTCTTTCGTTTTAGGGATTTTAGCTCTTTTTGACAGGGGGGCGGGGGCATTCGAGCATGGGGCTAAATATGTATTTTTTTTTTACCAAATTTGATGGTGATTTATTTATTTATTATTTACTATAGTCCTAATAAACCCCAGGAAATTACATCTGGCCACAGAAGATCACATGATCTACTGAATGTGAAGGTAGCCTACTGGGGGAAGGCTTATACTGTGTGTATAGGCTCAATATGTCAGTTTGTCACATTCAATAGATCCTCTGATCTTTTGTGGACAGATGTAATTTCTTGGGGTTTATTAGGACTATAGTAAATAATAAAAAAATAAATCGCCATAATATTTTGTAAAAAAATACATATTTAGCCCCATGCTCGAATGCCCCCGCCCCCCTGTCAAAAACTGCCAAAATCCCCAAAACGAAAGAAAGCAGCAAATGAAAGAAAATTAACACTCACCTTTTAGTTTCTCTAATAACAACCTAAAACATGAACCTTGGTTGAAAAAAACTAAAGTTGTCCTTTAAGATTTAAAACAGATGATGGAGCTTTGATACTCCTCTTGCTCAATATCATGTGAATAAATGACACTCTGCTTACAGCATTGTGGTTATCATGATATTTGTGAGCTGAATTGTCTTGACTGTGTGTGCGTGTGTGCGTGTGCATGGTGTGTGTGTGTGTGTGTAGTAGTACCCGTGTCCGAGATGAAGGCGTGTAGCTGCATAGTCTCATCATGGCAGGAGTTGAGGTCATCCAGAGACTGAAACCACAAGACGCAACAAAACAAAGTGTTTCACACAGTCATTCATATCTGACTATGATATTATTAGTTTGGTGTTCTGTGAATTTGTGTTTAACCCATTCTGACCTGAGATCAGATTCTATAAACGTCTTCTACATCCTGACAGTTTTCTGATAAAGCTATGTTTCTATGTCAGTCGTTTCACACAGTCATTCATATCTGATTATGATATTAGTTTGGTGTTCTGTGAATTTGTTAGGGCTGTGAATCTTTGGGTGTCCCACGATTCGATTCGATTCCGATTCTTGGGGTCACGATTCGATTCAAAATCGATTCTACGATTCTCGATTATCCAAAAACGAATTTTTTTTTATTCAATTTTTTTTTCCAGATTCGAAACTATTCTCTATTCAAAATGATTCTTGATTCAATACATAGGATTTCATCACAATCTACTCCAGCCAACTGAAGTGATTAACTTGAAAATGACTGAAGACATGATGTTTACTGTAAGGGTGAGGGTTAGGGTGAGCTTACATTTCATATTATAAACACCATGTAGTGAAAACTCCTGTAACTAACCAGAAATAAAATCTAAAAATAAATAAATAATAATAATAAACATTAATAAATAATAATAAAAAAAACGATTTTTGGAAATTATGAATCGATTTTGAATCGTTCATAACGGGAATCGCGATTCTAATTCGAATCGATTTTTTTGACACCACTAGAATTTGTGTTTATAGTACTTTCGGTGTAAAAAAAAACTAAAAACTTTGCTTGGAAAAGTGAGTAACACATGTTTATTATCTCACTGCCAGACGTGTTATGTCTACGCTGTACATCCTTGTTTAGTTTTTTTCTACCAGCTAAACCATGAGGTGAATCTAACTTACAAGGCTTATACTTCCTGTTGGAGAGCCGTTGAAAGATTCTGTGGAGTAAAAGAGATTAACAGCTTTAGCAAGTTAAAGTATAAAAGCAGCTGAGCTGACTCTACTGAATGGCTGAAGAAGTTACCTAGATGGACACAGTAGTTAAACCGAGGGAGTGTTGAGCCAAAAATAGTAACACACACACATACAGGCTAATGTTGACTAGTGTTAAGGACCTTTTGACTATTAAACACATTGCCTGCCATGTATTAATAAATTATTTTGCCTCGGGTCGTGAACCAGACGTTGGCTCACAGATAAGCAATCCAATCGCGGGAGGATCGCGGGCCACCCGAGGCATGACTTTCTTACAATTTACAATGTAGGCATTTAGCAGACGCTCTTAATCCAGAGCGACTTACATTTAAGCAAGAACAAAAGCATGGGAATACATCACATAAAAGCATTTATCATGAAACATGCGTAAGCTAAGAAAGTAACAGTGGAATATCTATATAATGAAACTATACATACACTATACATATAAACTATACATATTTACTACTATGCTATACATATGTACTATGGCGTGCTGTGACTATATACTATACACAAACAGTATTAAAACAGTTTAAGAGCCATAAACGACAAGACGTTTTATTGCCAATTATAGACCGGATGCCACGGTCGACAAGACGTGTTCTTTTGAAAAAAAGGGGAAAAAATCCATATTTTGAAAATTCCTCTAATCTGGTGTACAGGTGATGACATGCACATTACATTGCATTGCATAATAGAATTAAAATTTCTTTCTTTTTTTATAATGGAATTGGCAACCAAAGCCTAAACTGGTGACCACCAGGTGGCGCTGAAAGAGTTCAGCGACCAGCAGCGACGTGACCGGAATCAGCCACAAATAAAGCTTTTATTGATGATCTTGGATTAGAATATTATATTACAACAAATATAAAAGGGTGTCAAGATCACACAAACCTCCTTCTCCGTCATCTGACCCCCTGTAGCTGGGCTCTTTCAGCATGTCCAGCTCAGCTAGCATGCGAACGTAAAGAGGACTCTGCTTGAAGGACGGGTAATAGCGCTCGTCTCTAAGCATCATGTCATACACCTGGAGGAGGGAGTGCGGTGCACACACAGCATCATGTCAAACAGTGTATGTATGTATGTGCAAAAATACTTATGTCACTCACAACACATACTGCATGCAGGGGCGGCACTGGCTCAGGAGGTAGAGTGGTCATTTTGGAATCAGAAAGTCACAGTTCAATCCCTGGCTCCACCTGACTTTGTGTTGAAGTGTCCCTGAGCATGGCACTTAGCCCATTCTGACCTGAGATCAGATTCATACGAGGTTTCCGCCGGACACACACTGGTCTGATTAACCCATTCTGACCTGAGATCAGATTCTAAAAATGTCAGTCGTTCTTCGATTTTTTCAAAAATAGCAGACCTACAAGCTCGTATCGCGCCACTCGGTGGCGCGATATGAGCTTGTAGATCTGCTATTTTTCAATAGCTGATGCTGACACCAAAATGGGTGCCCGTTCAGAATGGGTTAACTGCTCCTGATGAGCAGGTTGTTGTGGTGTTGCAAGTACCGTCAGGAGGTCAATGTACAGTATGTGTGAATGGGTTAATGAAATGCACATTGTAAAGTGCTTTGGAGATATATAAATATATACGCTAAATAAATGCACCATTTACCATTATTATAAATACTGTATGACATGATTAAATAGTATTTATTTATGATAATATATGTTGTGCAGCCCTATGAAAGGCAGGATCTCACAAAAAGCAGGGAAGTAGGCATCTCAAACATGTTAGTATAATACATTAGAAAAATAAATGTTCCTATGGGCGTAAAAATAACTGATACCGATTTACTGTACACAACTTTCACTATGCATACAAGCCGGCCCACCTTTCGCTGGATGTCGTCAAATATGTCCGGCGTAGGGTCGTCTTTCTGCAACTTCTCTCCCAGTTTGACCACTGACGCCTCGTCCACCTGCACCCTGGGAGACGCCTGGGGAGGAGGAGGCGATTAGAGTTCCAATTTCAATCTCAATCACGTTATCGTGTTATTTCTAAGGTTTGACGTTATGTTATGTTGATGGACCTTGTTAGAGAGGTATAGTTCACAAGCTAGGTGCCATACATGTACTATTGATAGACTATCTTGTCCTAGAGGTACTAGAGATCAGAGTAACTTGTCAGTGGTGTACTTTATTAGACTATCTTGTCAGAGAGGTACTGTACTGTTCATAGACTCCCAGACAGTGCGGCAGCCTTCAGTAGGCCCTTATAGAGTGACTACCTTGTCAGAGAGGTACTGTTCATAGACTCCCAGACAGTGCGTAGGCCCTTATAGAGTGACTACCTTGTCAGAGAGGTACTGTTCATAGACTCCCAGACAGTGCGTAGGCCCTTATAGACTATCTTGTCAGAGAGGTACTGTACTGTTCATAGACTCCCAGACAGTGCGGCAGCCTTCCGTAGGCCCTTATAGACTACCTTGTCAGAGAGGTACTGTTCATAGACTCCCAGACAGTGCGTAGGCCCTTATAGAGTGACTACCTTGTCAGAGAGGTACTGTTCATAGACTCCCAGACAGTGCGTAGGCCCTTATAGAGTGACTACCTTGTCAGAGAGGTACTGTTCATAGACTCCCAGACAGTGCGTAGGCCCTTATAGAGTGACTACCTTGTCAGAGAGGTACTGTTCATAGACTCCCAGACAGTGCGTAGGCCCTTATAGAGTGACTACCTTGTCAGAGAGGTACTGTTCATAGACTCCCAGACAGTGCGTAGGCCCTTATAGAGTGACTACCTTGTCAGAGAGGTACTGTTCATAGACTCCCAGACAGTGCGTAGGCCCTTATAGAGTGACTACCTTGTCAGAGAGGTACTGTTCATAGACTCCGAGTGCGGCAGCCTTCAGTAGGCCCTTGGTTGTGCTGGGCTGCTTCTTGCCGTCCTTCTGCCAGCACTGCATCACCTCCAGCTGCTGCTGGGCCGTCACCCGGTAGCCTTCCACCGTCAGCCAGAAGAACAGCTCCGCCTGGGCCCCCGCAGCCTGCATGAAGTCTGAAAAAGGATTCTTGTCACTTTCATTCTGTTGCGCTACTCAATCTCAGGTCTGCAGTGCACCCTTTCACAAATTAGAGCAGGATATTATTTTTTTTCTGCCCAGCCATAGTAGCCGTTTACTTTTGCAAAATAGACACTAGTCAAATACAGTACCACTCGTGTTAAGACAGTTCAATAACATTCTCTCGTGGTTTTAAACCTCAACAACCAAAAGGCATTAGAAAGGTTAACTACTGACTGGTGGCATCCACCCACACAGTAAATCTCTCTGATACGAGACCAACGCTCCACAACCTGACCCCGGCAACATTGTTTGTGCACAATGGATGTGACCTTTGCATTTCTTAATATGCACTGCATTTAAATGCAGGGGTATGTAAGAAATGAAAGATCATCTTGCAGTTGTATTCATATTCATTCGCTGGCTACAAGCTTAAGCTCAATTGAGACCCTAGGGTGACGTTAAGCAGCAGTGTGATGTGTAGTTACCCATGAAAAACTGCAGGGCAATGTTGTGGATCAGGATGTGTTCCAGGGGGATGATGCACAGCTTGCCAAAGCTTGCTGCCAGCTTCAAGGTATCTACCTCCTACAGAACACCATGACAGAAGAAGCCAGGTTTAATCAACAGAAGCCAAATGCAAGTGTTTCCCCGCAAGCTCTGATGGTGGTAGTGGCCACCACAACTAGCACGATAACTACAAATGTTTTGTTTGAGGACTATATTAAAAGACAAGATTCATACAATATTTGTGCAGGTTGCGTTCATTTTATTATGGGAAGAGCATGCCTTTTTCCACCCTAATTGTCTGTGTGATTTATCTAAATGGCATTAACCCATTCTGACCGGGCAGCCATTTTGGTGTCGGCATCATGTTATGCTTTAGCTATTGAAAAATAGCAGATCTACAAGCTCATATCGCGCCACCGAGTGGCGCGATACGAGCTTGTAGGTCTGCTATTTTTTGAAAAATCGAAGAGCGACTGACATTTTTAGAATCAGATCTCAGGTCAGAATGGGTTCATCAGAACCAGTGTGTGTCCGGCGGAAACCTCGTATGAATCTGATCTCAGGTCAGAATGGGTTAAGAGGAGTTGCCACTATGAGGACACTCGCCTCAGCACCGTGTCATAATTTCATGAACTGTGTTTAATACTTACTGTGCACGTCATGTCACTTTGAGTAATCATGCATCACTCTTTTGCTTTGAGGAGGCATACGTCACTCTTTCACTTTGTGTTGGCACGCATTACTTTCTTTTTTTTAGTAGCCCCCATAAAAAATAAAATAAAAACCTGCACAAATCATGTAGGCGATTCATTTCGGATTCAGAATGGCACATTTAGCTGAAGGCACACTGCTTCCTCTCTTTGTCTGTCTGTCTCCCTCTCATCCGGTTCATTTCTCCCTGAAATCCATTCATACTTTGGTTTGTTTCCTGACCAAATTGTCAATTGAAAAATTATCTCTGTGATCTATGCTTACCTCTGGTCCAGTGTGAAATACTACTATAATATCTACAATCTACGATTAACATACGATAGACCTTTATTGATCCCCAGGGGGGAATTAACAGGAGTAAGAGTGCCACACAGAAACAAGTAAAAATAAGTGTCAAGACCAATATAAAACCTAGGATAAAAGAGTCAGGCATGGTAGAGAGTCAAAGAGTCAGTAATCCAAATCAACACACAGCAGACACTCCCAGAGTCAAGGCACGAGTCAGTAATCCCAAAGAACAGAACAGATGGTGCATGATCTAGACTGTACCTACACACTGAAGGAGGTGTGCTGAAACGGTTTTGTACGTCTTCCGTGAGCGAAAAAGTAAATTAAAAATAGAAAGTGGTTTTTAAAGCATTTGTCCTTTTTTGTCTCATTTACTTCTGATAACTATAATCTGAAAATGGTTAACATTAACAACACACTTCACACACTTCAAGTCATAAGTATGTGAATAATTAATATTAGAACCCATGATATTAAATAAGGCAAAATTGACAGTACTGATACATTTGTGAACTGACTAAATGGTTCAGACAGAAATATAATTCCACAGCAGTGTGACTCTATGGGAGATGTGCAGTACATTCTCACCTTGCCAGACTGCAGTCTCTGGATTCTCATCTCACACAACTTCTTTACAAACAGCAGACTGTTTATCTGGTTCTTAATCACATTGATGTCTGGGAGAAGGAGAGAGGTGTCAACAACGTGGTTTGCTCAGATGTCTTTTCAGTTCTTATGTACTGTGTTGACCACTCAAGCTGTATTTTATATTTCATTGTACAACGTTGTCAACCTGGCAAAAAACAGCAGCATCGGCAGGCTCTGCTAGTTTTGAATGTTTTTAAATGTTTGAAAACATGCACAAAAACAGGGAAGCCAGGTTGAAAGCTGTACTGTAAATCTCATTCTATGGACACCACTGCAAAAAAATAAGCTTTATGGGTATTCATTCAGGCATTCTTCTCTTATTGCATTTCACTTTGTAATTGTCAAATTGAAAAAGAGAAGAAGAGGAACAGTATATGTGTTTTTTTATGTGTGCATGTATTTGAACTGGTGTACGGTTCTGTAATGCATCATGTTATTCTGCTTGTATGAATTGGCGCTTGTTGCTCTGAATACATGTGTGTCTGCATGTTATTGAATCAGTGTGTAGTACTGCTGGTGCATGTGTGTGTGCACCTTTGTGTGTGTGTGTGTGTGTGTGTGTGTGTGTGTGTGTGTGTGTGTGTGTGTGTGTGTGTGTGTGTGTGTGTGTGTGTGTACACCCACCAGTGGTGGAAACTAAGTACATAAAAGTAAATGCATTTTATTTTCAAGTACAATTTTCAGGTATTTGCGCTTGAGTATTTCCAATTTCCAGACCAGTACTATTTGTACTCTACCATACCATACCATACCATCTTTATTTCTATAGCACATTTAAATAACAACAAGTTGTTCCAAAGTGCTTTACAATAAAATAATAAAAATCACAACTTCATTTAAAAACAAACAACATACAGTACACAGTGTCACTTTCAACATCAAAAAGCTCATACTATGCTAGGAAAAGCCAAAGAATAAAAATATGTCTTGAGGCGTGATTTAAACACCTGAAGAGTGGGGGCCTGTCTTATGTGCAGAGGCAGCTCATTCCAGAGCTTGGGAGCTGCGACTGCAAAAGCCTGGTTCCCTCTAAGCTTCAGCCTTGATTTAGGCACCACCAGGAGAAGCTGGTCAGAGGACCTGAGGGTCCTTGTGGGAACATACTTTTTTAGTAGTTCAGAGAGATAAATGGGTGCCAAACCATTTAAACATTTAAAAACAAAAAGCAAAACTTTGAAATCAATCCTGTATCGCACAGGAAGCCAATGGAGGGAGGCTAGTACAGGACTAATATGGTCACGCTTACGTGTACCTGTAAGCAACCGTGCGGCGGCATTTTGGACTAACTGTAAGCGAGATATGGAGACCTGGTTGACTCCAATATACAGGGCATTACAGTAGTCGAGGAGGGGTGTCATAAAGGCATGGATAACAGTTTCGAACACAGGGCGGGAAAGACAAGATTTAATCTTTGCCAGCCTTCTCAGCTGGAAGAAGCTCTTTCTGACCGTTTCTTGACCTGTTTGTCCATTTTTAGATCAGAGTCTATTTTAACGCCTAGATTGGTGGCAATTGGCTTTAAGAAAGGCTCAAGGGGACCTAAATCACCGGGAGGAAACACATTGTTGTTTGGCCCAAACACCATAACTTCGGTCTTGCCGTCGTTAAAGTTTAAAAAGTTTAAAGCCAGCCATGCTTTTACATCCTCCAGGCAAGCGAGCAAGGGTTTTAAGGAGTCAGGGTTGTTACGTTTCAGAGGCAGGTAGATTTGGCTGTCATCAGCGTAACAGTGGAAGGAAACACCGTGTTTTCTAAAAATAGATCCTAGGGGGAGCAGGTACAACATAAACAAGATTGGACCTAAGATCGAACCCTGTGGCACCCCGCAGTTGAGGGATGCTGTGGAGGATGTAGCGTCCTAGGGTGACACAGAGACTTCTCCCTGACAGGTAGGATCTGAAAAACTCCAGTGCTGACCCTCTAATGCCAACCCAGTGCTCCAAGCGAGAGAGCAAAATGCTGTAATCTACCGTGTCGAAAGCGGCAGTCAGGTCCAAGAGTACCAAAATAAGAGAATCACCAGAGTCCGTAGCCAAAAATATATCATTAAAAATTCGTATGAGTGCAGTCTCAGTACTATGGAGGGTTTTGTACCCAGACTGGAACACTTCTAAGATGCCATGGGCGTTCAGATGGGGCATCAGTTGGGCCGGGACGCATTTTTCCATAACTTTCGAGTTAAATCTCAGAGGACAATATTGTACTTTTACTCTACATTTATTTGAAAACTTCAGTTACTTTGTAGATGTGTATAGTACCCACCGTCCCCAGCAGTGTCCAGAGAGCGGAGATACGCCAGCTCCTCCAGGACCTTGTCTTTGACCGCCTCCAGCTCAGGAGTCTTGTCCGTCAGCTTCAGGATATTCATGAAGGCCTCGTAGTTACAGCTGGAGTCACGGATCTACACACACAACACATGTTCTATTATTTTTCAAAGCTTCATTCTCATTTCATTATACTATGCACGTTCTTACCCTGCCCTGACTGATTTGCTGCATGTGGTGTTTTTATTTCTTTTATGTTCAATTTTGTTCTTTGCCACTGTTCTATCATTTTAACTACTTGTGTTTTTTTTTTTTTTTTTTAAGATATTTTTTTGCGGCTTACGCCTTTTATTGATTTTTGAAGGGACAGACAGTAGGCTGACAGGAAACGGGAGAGAGATGGGGGGATGACATGCAGTAAAGGCCGTGTCGGGTCCGGGAGTCGAACCCGCGGCACACTGCGACTGGATTACCAGTCCGGTGCCCAGACCGTTACGCTACGGCCTGGGCCATCTACTTGTGTTTTATTGTATTATATTGTTGTGTCCTCTGTGTGAAGCACTTTGAGCTGCATTTATGTATGAAAGGTGCTATATAAATAAAGTTTATTATTATTATTATTTATTATTATTCGTTGCTGTCGGGAGGAAACCACCTAACTCCATTTTTTGAGCTGTTCTTTTTTTCCCCTTTCCATAAAATCAGTGCTATTGTGTGTTGTTTCAAAAAATATTGAACCAATGAAAATAAGTAAAAAATTGCTTTGGACAAAACCTCCATTGGGCCCTCAAACTGCCTGCTAAAGCAGCTAACTCCACCACCACTTCCCCTCTCATGGAAGAAATTGACAATATATAAAGTCACAACGCCAACTTTGATGAGGCAGTATTGCTTTGTTTTCAAAATATAAGGTTTCTTAATTTCCTGAAAAATGAACATTTTGTAGTTGGTTGGTGGTTTCTTCCCAACTGCAGAGATATATCTTTCTTCCCGGTTGATGAATGAAAGTGAGTTTCTTTTTTATTTCAAAGTATTGCTTTGAAATTGAATGGAAATCCAATTGCATGAACTCTCTCGAAACCGAGGCCTAAGTTTGTCCTCTATGTACTGTATCCATACTTCTGTTCTGTGTCTAATTACGATTACAGGTTGTTGTGCTACATAATTATTATTCAAAGCATTTCCATAACTAGAATTTATTTTAAAGCCATGCAAACATAGACCTTACACACTCAGTTAAATTAGCACCTGGGATTTTACAGTGCATTGGGCAAGGCCTAAATACAATAAGAAAAGACAAATGTATACAGTATAAGCTGCACAGCAATGTGCAGGAGGTCTATTACATGTACACTACCCATGCATATACTTTTGACCAATAACAATAAAACAAAATGTAAGCAGCCAGAGCTATGGACAGTTAGGATTTGTATGTCTCACCATCCAGATGACAAACTGGTTGATGTAGTCTGGGTCACTCAGCTGGTCGATTAGAGGAAGCAGCACACCACGCGCCAACACTTCCTATATGCACACACACACACACACACACACACACACACACACACACACACACACACACACACACACACACACACACACACACACACACACACACACACACACACACACAGAAGTCAGCATATGTGCAAAATGAATGCATCATGATTGATGGCAGTGTGCATCAAAGTGAGCTGGCGTGAGGTCACCGTCTTTGTTGGTTTTAATTAGTATTATTTACATACAAGATACATAGATAGGATATATTTTGTGGTTAGAATTAGAGTTATACCCGATTTATATTTAGTCGTGCACTGAAAATACACAATCTGCAAGATCACTCATGCTTTAGTTTCAGGGTTACAAATGGAAACTGTGAAAATGGCATGTGCAAAATTTTTATCCTCAAATGTTTGTCCTAAAAAATGTACTACAAACGTGTGTGTCCTAAGTTGTAGTACTCACCCTGAGGAAGTATCTCATGTTCTTATTGTGGAAATCTCCAGGAGGTAGTAACAGATACAACAGCACCTCACACAGGTCTCTCAGGAAACCTGACACACATACAAACACACAAGCATTAGCACTCGTCTCTGCCATGCCGGGGGTGTGGAATGGAACGGCGACATGATGGACCGCTAACGGTGAACCTGCTCACCTTCCTCGTCTTTATGCGAGGTGCACACCACGTCTCGACAAATCTTCCTCTCCAGCTCCACCTCCGCCTCGAAGAAGGAATCCACCAGCTCCTCCGTCACGTCCCCTGGCCACCAACAATTCCGTTCAATTCTCAATTCAAAGGGCTTTATCGGCATGAGGAAACATACATTGCCGAAGCAAAAAGTGGAACAATGCATAAAAAGTGGCATAATGCATATTGAGAGAGAGAGAGAGAGAGAGAGAGAGAGAGTGCGAGAGTGTGTGCGTGACTAGGGATGGAGCTCGATAACCGATACCCGGAAACATTTCGATAAGCAGCTTATTGAGTACCCATTATCAATAAGCTTTTGGCTTATCAAGCTTGTTATTGAGCATAGCGGCATAGTGGCCCGGTCATGTTTAAACAATCAAGACAAGAGGCGATCAAGAAATAAATGCCAACCATCGCTGTCCGGGTAAACACAATTACGCTTTTAAAGTTAAGTGGCGGTACATATATTAACCAGTTAACAGTTTCTTTAATATTATTTTATTGGTAAAAAGGTCAATTGCCTTCTGTCTGAACAGTACTGTATTTGAAGGCCCTAATAAAAGATACTGGTTCCGTTCAGAATTTATTGTCTCCCGTCTTTCCACAAAATAATAGAAAATGCTCAATAGTGGGCTCGAGAAGCCTGATCGATAAGGTGACCGTTATCAATAAAACGTAACGAGCTCCATCCCTATGCGTGACTGCGTGTGTGTGTGTGTGTGTGTGTGCGTGTGTGTGTGTGCGTGTGCATACTCTGCTTGTCCTCTCTGTCTCCGAGGCGGTCCTGAGCCTTCCTGAAGACACGCAGGTGGGTGGCAAAGTCATCAACCAGACGAGTGGTAAAGTAAGGCTGCCAGTCCACCTCCTTGGACCTACACACACACACACACACACACACACACACACACACACACACACAATATGACCATAGCACATGTTTAAAGACATATCTGAAACTAGGAGGCCATACGTTTGAAGCCAACTCTGTCATAATCCAATGAAGTGCATTCATTTTCCAGTACATAATATGCCTCGATTCATTCAGATCGCCCCGTAGAATGTATGGGTACTCTGTGTAGTGTGTGTGTTTGTGTGTGTGTGTGTGTGTGTGTGTGTGTGTGTGTGTGTGTGTGTGTGTGACTGTGTGTGACTGTGTGTACCTTGTGGAGAACTGGACGAGGGCATTCTGTACCGTCTGTCTGATCTCCAGCAGGAAGGACTCATCTTCACTCAGAGTGTAGTACCAATATTGGATGTAGTCCCTCAGACCAAACTGGATCACCTAAACACACACACACAGAAAGAGGGACAAATATAGAGGACAAGACAGGGGCCAGGGGCATTAAAGGACAACTTTAGTTTTTTTCAACCAAGGTTCATGTTGTAGGTTGTTATTAGAGAAAGTAAAAGATGAGTGTTATTCTTTTTCCATTTGCTGCTTTCTTTCGTTTTAGGGATTTTAGCTGTTTTGTACAGGGGGGCGGGGGCATTCGAACATGGTGCTAAATATGTATTTATTTACAAAATATTATGGAGATTTATTTTTTTATTATTTACTATAGCCCTAATAAACCCCAGGAAATTACATCTGGCCACAAATAAATCACAGGATCTACTGAATGTGAAGGTAGCCTACTGGGGGGAAGCCACACTGTGTCATAGGCTCAATGTCAGTTTGACACATTCAGTAGATCTCGTGATGTTTTGTGGCCAGATGAAATTTCCAGGGGTTTATTAGGACTATAGTAAATAATTAAAAAATAAATCGCTGTAAAATGTTGTAAAAAAATACATATTTAGCCCCATGTTCGAATGCCCCCGCCCCCCTGTCAAAAACAGCTAAAATCCCTAAAACGAAAGAAAGCAGAAAATGAAAAAAAAAGAACACTCATCTTTTACTTTCTCTAAGGTTTTTTGAACCTTGGTTGAAAAAAAACTAAAGTTGTCCTTTAAAGCAACACGTTAAGAGAGGAGAGGGGCAAATTGTCCAAACTTCAAATGAAAGGTTGCATGCCTTTACTGAAAGAATATTCAATTTAAGCTAACTGTACCTGTATGTGTACATATGTACTGTATGTTATGTTGCACCTATGTGTCTTTTTTACTGTGTACTTGCACTGCTGTAATGTTGTAGTTAACTTGTATGTATAGGACCCCCTCTAAAACGAGATGCTCCATCTCAAGGGGCCATCCTCTCAATAGAATTCTGACAACAAAATGGTACCACATGCCTTTAATTGGAATAGGTACAATGTCATATACATATTTAGACACAGACCTCACCAACACACACATGCATGCACACACACACACACACACACACACACACACACACACACACACACACACACACACACACACACACAGTCATACAAACACTTTATACGTCACATACAGTAGCAGAGCCACTTTATTAAATTAAGACTAAAGATTGCAATGATTGGTTTAAAAAAAGTAGTGTTCTCTTTTATAGTTAATTTGCTGCTGCTGCTGTAATCAGAACACAAGATACTGTAGAGAACAATGCAAAACTTAATATCATCACACACACACACACACACACACACACACACACACACACACACACACACACAGAGAGAGAAAGAGACCGATAGAGGTCGAGACTGGAAGAGTCAGGGGAGAGAAAGAATGCCAGCGAGAGAGAGAGAAAAAGGTTGACATTGACAGGGTGACAGAGAGAGAGAGAGAGAGACAGATAAAGAGAGAGCTACATAGGCAGATATTGAAAAAAGTGAAGTAAAGAGAGTGAGCGTGAAAGGGAGTGAGGAAGAATGTGCCAGACACGGCTAGATTTCAATCGCCTCTCTGGGAGAGCGAGCGTGACACGGAGGTTACATCGTGTCTGTCATGCGTAGCCGAGCAAAAGTGCATGGCACACATAGCGCTAAAAACACATTCTCTGGGGTGGAGAAACAGATACAGAGAGAGAGAGAGAGAGAGAGAGGAGAGAGAGAGTAGTCAGGAGGAGTAGTGACTGTCATGTGACCACAACAAAGTGCTGTGTCTGCAGTTCACTCAGCCTGCCAGCCTATGAATTACTGGACCACACCTTCAAAGCCCCCCCCCCCCCCCTCCATATTTCAACATGGATTCAGTATGGAACTATGACTATGTAATGAGCTAACTATATACCCTAAGATGGGGAGGGAAGACAAGACGCCCTGCTGGTCGTTTCTAGGTCTTAGCCCATGACCAAGGGTGATCGAGCCTTTGCAGTCACAGCAATCTGAAACGACTCGTTTGAACCCATTCTGACCTGAGATCAGATTAAAAAAATGTCTATTACATCCTGACAGTTTCATTATTAACCCATTCTGACCTGAGATCAGATTTAAAAAAATGTCAGTCGCTCTTCGATTTTTCAAAAATAGCAGACCTACAAGCTCGTATCGCGCCACTCGGTGGCGCGATATGAGCTTGTAGATCTGCTATTTTTCAATAGCTAAAGCATAACATGATGCCAACACCAAAATGGGTGCCCGGTCAGAATGGGTTAAATCCTCTTAAAATTTTTTTTTTATAAGAAAGTATTTTTTCAATATTTGAAGCCATGTTTTCTTCTTTTTACCGTTTTGTCAATATTGCTTTCTTGTTTCCCATGTCTTACTTCGTTAAGTTGTTTTGATAGTTTACATAAAAAAAAAGAAACATATTATAACATTGTTAAAAAGATGCTATACAAATAAAGCTGTGTTGTTATGGATATAAAACTTTTTACAGAAAGGTCCAGTAGGATGTATAAACCTTGTAGTTCCTACATTTCTGGTTAGACACTTTTTACAGTATAGTTATTTTTGCTTGATTCTATCTCTTGATAACTGTGAACGACACAGATACAGATACAGACCTGCATGCACTCACACAAACCGTTAGCTGTAAAAATTAATGGAAAGCACACACACAGAGAGAGAGATATGCAGAGAGAAAAATCCATACTTGTTGTAAGGGTTCATCTATGAAGCTGGAGCCAGTCAATCTCCTGTCAATCTTTATGGCCTTCAACTCCAACTTCATTTCATCCAAAGTCTGACAGAGAGAGATGAAGAGAGACAGAGACATTTATCAAATCAATTACAACTTTCATTATGTCCGACATAACTGCTCGGCACGGTGCTTCCAGGAAACTTGATGAACCACTACTACTCAACTTGTTTGCTTTGGCAAAGGCGATCAATGCATCACAATCTGTTTTTATGTGTGTGTTGGTCTATGCACTAGCCATAATCCTATTGCTCCTTCCTTTAGCACATTTTAAATGCCACTACTGCAGTCAGCCGCTAGCATTCACCACTCCACTCCAATCCAATTACTTTATATAGTCTCATCTGTCACTTGTACATTACGTGCTCATGCGTGCGTGTGTGTGTGCGTGCATGCGTGCAGGTACACGTGAGAGATGAGGTTAGGGAAAAGGGAAACAAATATAGTGAATGTAAATCATCATCCATCCATCCATCCATCCATCCATCTTCAACCGCTTATCCGTAGTCTGGTCGCAGGGGCAACAGCTCTACCATTGAGCTCAAGACTTCTCTCTCCAGAGCAACATTAGTAACTTCATTCTCTGGGATCCTGAGGCGGTCCCGTCAGATATTGGAGACCCTCCAACTCATCCTTGGTCGACTCTGGCCCGGGGTCTTCTTCCAGCGGGACGTGCATCAAGGTTCTAGGGTTCTCGAGAGGCAGCCTAACCAGATGCCCGAACCATCTAAGCTGGCTCCTTTCCAAGTGAAGAAGCAGTGACTACTCTGTAGATGGTAATACAAACTACTGTACATAAATGTGTCCATCGGTGTACTGTAGTTACCTTGAGAATGCCAATTTGTGTAGGTGGTAGGTAGGAGTGCTCGCACTTCTCCAGGTGTTTCTCGGAGTTGATCTTCCCATAAAGCAGAGTGACCGCAAAGCCCCTGAAAACCACAGTGAATAGAAACAGAGATGGTTATACCCCATGGCAGGGGTTGACACTAATGTCACAGAGACAATTGCCCACCGGGCAAGCACAGGTCATGTTCTACTTGCACAAAGTAAATTGTTCATTATAAAAATGATAGTTAAAATTTGAAGTACCGTTCAATTTAACGCTTTTTAAAAAACTTTCTGGGTCTGTGCAATATTACCTCAATTGTTATGCTATGAATATGACTATGGGATATTTTTACAGTGAAAACAGAACATTATAGGTAAACAGTGCTCTTATTTTTAAATTCCACAGACCAGAAGACAAAGCTCTCTGGCGACGTTCAGGTGCTTAGACAGATAGCGTGAGTTGTGTTTATAGACAAGCACTCAAACGAGTACTTAGCCGGTCGGGCAACCTGAAAGCAAACTCCACCTGCCCGAAAGTTTTATTTACCTGCCAGGGGCAGGTGCCAGGTGGGCAACCCTTGTTGTATTTACCTGCCAGGGGCAGGTGGGCAACCCTTGTTGTATTTACCTGCCAGGGGCAGGTGGGCAACCCTTGTTGTATTTACCTGCCAGGGGCAGGTGGGAAACCCTTGCATTAAAACATGGATTTCAATGTAACTTTCCACTTGGTCTGGTAGACTGGTACTTGGATCTAGGTCATTGTAATGGCTTCTCCCAATTGCTAGAGTAATGTTTATTCCATGGTTGATATTGAACATATAACACCAACACAAAGTTTCTACTAAAAGAGCCTAATGCCCCAAATACATGACAAAAACACTAGCATGTGATAAAATAATCTAATCCAATCAATGTGGTAATTGAAAACTAATGTACTCCACAGTGTCAATATTAGCCTCCACACCATGCAGCGTCTTTTTATAACACAGGGTAAAGTTGACAAGAAAAGTTTTAAAATGAATAAAAATGTATAATGAAAATGATTTATTTAAAGCCTTATATATATATATATATATATATATATATATATATATATATATATTAGATTCAGACTACTGAATTTGTCAGACTGTGTATACTGTGTACAATCAATCAGGTCACACTCCACCTAAAAAATTACTTGCACTCACCCGCCAACAAAGCAGAAGACATAGAAGGCCAGGTAGAATATGGCGAAAGGTCCAAAGGTCACCAAGAACAGCACCACGCCAAGACCCCCCCATCCCCAGATGGACAGACTGGCCTGCAACACAAACACACATGGAAAAACATTCATTTGAGTTATCACATTTTAACTAACTTTGCTGACAGAGTCACGGTGTAGACGACATGTGGGCTGTTGGGACAGTGGACGAGAGGGTAAATAGCCTACTGTAAGTGGTGATCCAAGCATCGTTCAAAGCTCATCTCACACCAAGCTCAGGCAGAAATGACTTGTTTAATAGCCATTTAAAATGATTCATTAACCTCTGATCAAAAACAAAATCCCAAGATCACAAGGCGCAACCATTGTATGGCATTGAATGGCATGATCAAAAGGCTTATTGTATCAGGCTTCCTCTGAACAAAACAGAATAAAATCAACTGGTCAACACTTTGACAGGCTGACCAGGGGACCTATTTTTGGAGGGCTATACTAGCCGGAGCAATGTTAAAAGGTAAACAGACCGACGGCGCGTTCATATATGGATTAAACATTATGTCTACGCTTATGAACGTAGTTGGCCAGAACAATTACAACAAATAATTAAGAAAACGCAATAGACAATAAAGAGAAGTTTGTTTTGAGGACTAAAACAAACATTAGCACCCGTTGCTTAAACAAACATTATGTTGTAATTGATGTTGTAAGATGATAAGAGCGCCCCTCACTTCACACGAGTGTGATTCTTTATTACAGAGGTACTGTATGTTGTGGTATTGCAAGTGTGCGTAGGTAGGTGTGTGTGTGTGTGTGTGTGTGTGTGTGTGTGTGTGTGTGTGTGTGTGTGTGTGTGTGTGTACATGTGCTTATACTTTTGTTAGGATCAGATGTCACCATGAGAGCAAAAAGATTAGGAAAATCCTGGAAACTGAGGCCATTTTGTAAAAGTAACGGCGTTCGGTTGCATTTAGGATATGGGATGTAGGGGTGAGGGGTCAAGGTTATGTTTAGAGATAAGGAGGGTAAGATACTGTCCTTCCAACAGTATACGTGTGTGCGTATACGTGCGTGCGTGCGTGCGTGGACCTGAACATATGTTCCACATCCTCAGGTTTCCTGTTATTGTCAGGAAAGGAAACTAAAGTCTGGGCCCAGGGCCTGGTTGTTTAGAAGTAATCTGATTGGATACCATCCATATATATATATATATATATATATATAGTAATATTGATTTGGTCATCTTGAAGAGTTTGCATCTGGAATCTGGATCAGGGTTGTGAACTTGTGATCCAAGCCAATTTGGCTTTGAAATACCGGCACAAAAGTAAGAATGCTTACCCAGGTCCAAATAGTGGGATAATGGCATTTCCAAATCAAGACCCAAACTTAACCTTTTGACTAGCATTGTCCACTCTCTTACCCTCTGCCCTGATATGTTGCTTAACAAGCTTTAATACTACATCTCTAGGATTTACCGATTTGTTTTCACTATACAGGGCAGGGCTAAGCTTGATTACTAAAACGCACTTCTCATCGGGATCCCTAGTAAGAGCTTTCAGGATCTCCAATACATCCGGAACACATGCAGCGCTGCTAAGACCCTGATGAGTGTGTAAATATGAACGCGTCAGTATCACACCCGTCCTCCATTCAATGCACTCGCTTCCCATGGCATGTCCTCAGATCAGCACTCAGATCAGCCAACGCAGGGAAACTGGAAGTACCCTCACTAAAAACGCCGGAACAACGCTCCACACGTCCCAAACTCTTCTCCCTTCTGGCTCCAAAACTGTGGAATGCACTTCCCATTGCAGTCAGAACTGCAGCATCACTCCCAATCTTCCGCCGTAGCCTGAAAACCCACCTTTTCAGACTCCATCATGGCCCATAGCACTTACCCTAACCCCTTAGATAGCATTTCTGTTGGCTTAGATAGCATTTGACACAGACTTATAGCATGTTATGTAGACAGCACTATAATTGTATTGTATATAGTCATAGCACACCATAGTACATATGTATAGCATAGTAGTAAATATGTATAGTGTATATAGTTTCATTATACAGATATTCCACTGTTACTTTCTTAGCTTACGCATGTTTCATGATAAATGCTTTTATGTGATGTATTCCCATGCTTTTGTTCTTGCTTAAATGTAAGTCGCTCTGGATTAAGAGTGTCTGCTAAATGCCTAAATTGTAAATTGTCCTCCCTGACAGAATAAAAGATTTGCCTATTCCATCACTGCATCCATGGCAATGTGAAAAATTAAGAACAGGGTCTATGATAGGGATCAACAAATGATTAGCCTTTTTTCGTGAGTTGTATTTATTTGAATACACTTGAAATTCAAATGTGAAGGTAAAGTAAACCAGCCAAAGAAGCCATCATTAATACACTTGAAATTCAAATGTGAAGGTAAAGTAAACCAGCCAAAGAAGCCATCATTAATAATAACACAATCAGTGTTGGGATTCCTTCAAAATAGAAGCTCTGGCGTGCCAGAAAGACATGTCCGCTTTTACTCTGGAACCCCCACCAGACCGTCTGGCACTAACAATCATACTCACGCTCAGAGACACTTGGATCAAGTCACTTGTTCATTCTCATGTTGGTGGAACTGTAACTGAAACTCTTGGCAACAGACTTTATATACAGAGTTGCAACCACATTCCTCGCTGTTCAGAGTAGTTTGTTTGCAGTAGTGTAGCCAAGTCTACATTGCACTAGTGAATCTGCAAGAGAGAGAGTGCTATGAAGAGCATATCAAAAGCGACCTCCAGTTCATAAAACATCTTCTGAGTGTTTGCATACTGTGTGGCAATAGCCGGCACTCGGCAGCAGCTGGGAGGCCGTCATCATCCCATAGCTTGCGGGGCTGTAAACATGGAGACAGCTGTAACCATGGCGACCATAAATCCCATAGCCCAAACTCTGAATCACCGGCGTTACATTAACACAACTTGCATGTTGGGAAACTGAAAATGGGCGTCGTTATAATGTTATAAAATTCAGATGAACTGCTCCAGCCACTGAAGAAAACAGGGAGCTTGTTTTGCTAACGAGTCTGCAGTATACTCAAGATCAAGAACATTGTTGTAGGGGCGCCGCTGGCCTAGCGGTTAAGGCACATACCATATATAAGCTCTAATGCAACATGTCGCGGGTTCGATTCCTGAGCCCAACAACGACCTTTTCTGCATGTCACTCTCTGTCTCTGTCCCCTGTCTCTTTAGTGTCACCTACATGCAATCAGACTGATGCAGGCAGTGGTGCAGTGTGCTACTGGGCTCGTCACACTTGTTTACATAACCTGTCAAACTACCATAAATAAAACAACATACTGTATTGTCTCCCGGAGACGGAAGAGCCTGCTCCAGCAGTTTTCCACCAAGGCAAGGGGAGTCACTCCAGCAGGTGCAGGGCGTGTCAGATAGAACTGGGCCATGCATAGCATGCAGCACCATTGAATTTAAAGTCCCATGAGGGGACACTCATATCCACAATGGTGAAAGGTTATTAACAGAAACCAACGTTTCGACCTGTAAGGTCTTCTTCAGGGAACAACTGAAAGCCATGATTTGAGCCACATTTGATCATACAGAAAATGGTTTGTATTCAATCATACGTACAAAAAGATCCCTGAGGACACATAAGAGTAAGACAACTGTTCTTTAAGGCAAGCCATAAGTAGCCATTGACAATAGAATAATATGCATTAGAGTAGCTGCCAAATGGGTTCGGAGTTCGGACTTGGAGATGTTGCCTAGTGAGCTTGCTATGTATAGCATGAGGGTAAGTCGTAACACACAAGGAGGCTATTGTTTTCGGAGACAATGTAGAGCTCGCTACTGTCGAGGATTTCAGCCAACGGTACACGTGAGTTCACAGCACAGAACATAATGCTACTGAGCAGCAGCACTGGAATGACAGGTGCACATACATTAATATTAAAAACAGAAATAATGGAAGTGCAAGTGAACGGAAGCTCTGCTCCTCATAGTTTGGGCCTACCATTAAACATGATAGCACAAGCTACTGTCCCTGCATTTACGGGGTGAAATTATGTTAAGAGAATGAGATATCATGACATTTATAGATCAAACAACCATATTAACTACTCAGTTACTTAATATTGTTGATAGTGTGATATGATATCTTCCGTCCTTCGTTCCTTCCTTTCCAAATGTGCCAATGATTGTAAGGGCTGCACCTTTTCATCTAATTCCCATGACTCCATTTTGCTTCCCCTGGCCAGGGACCTGAGGAAACAACTAAACAAGTGGAAGTGATCAAGATTATTTTGGCAGTTATGTTTCCTCATTGAACAACATCTAAAACAATTATATTTTCAAACGGACTATATAGCCCAGGCAACAATGCCTTTATCTTCTGACTAATTGTTAACCTAATGACCTCAGTATAACAAATGGCCTTAAATCCTATCAGACACTATAGTTCACCAGATATAAGACACAAAACTGATAACCTTTTTACACCAAGTACCATCTAAGAAAATAGTTCTCTCCAAGTACCACCATAAAAATACAGTAGCGTACATCCATCTAAGCGCAGTTAATTAACACACACACACACACACACACACACACACACACACACACTTAGTTTGCAACTTTGCCACTTTTTACAGCGGCTTTGCTGCAATGCGCGAGGCCAATAGCTTTAATGCTGCTGTAAGGTTAGGTTAATAATAGCCTGAGCTAACGTGTTAGGTTTCTGGTCAAGAGGGGCGGGTCGCGGCAGAGATTTGCGCACGCCCTGATTGGATCTCATCGATCTGTCCGTCACCCCCGGCCCCTCCTCTCCCCCCCTAGTGCAGCGCTACGTCACATAATTTGGAGCGACGCCCACCCGGAAGGGTTGACTCCCACTTTTAGACCAGAGCGGCCAATGCGTTCCTCCAGGCTTTAAATTTTTGCACCAACAAAAATGAAAGCCTGGTACCGAGGCTAGGACTTAGTTCAGTTTGTCTCGTTATTAAAAGATTAACTCTTTTCAGTAGGCTACGTTTGTTTGGTTGTCAAATGCATTTCATTCATTCACTGTCTGTAGGCAACGTTTCTGTTTAATCCCAGTTTTAGGCGTCAAATTAAGTGGTGGTGGGTTTGTGCCATTTGAACGGAACCAATTGGTGCTGGGACCAGCCCGGGTGCGATTTCACTGGCGCTCCTGGAGCAAGTGCTGTTCTGTGATCCAAGACATCCACAACTTCAGCTACTTGCTGCTGGTCAAACTAATCTCCTCTTGCCTTTCACACTTAAAGAGTTACAGTTTTAAGCCACCATTGCACCATTTTAAGTGTATTAGCCACCGTTTAAGCTTGTTGTGATTGTGAAAGCATCGTCGAAAACAAAGCCAACATAAACACGGCACTGACAATGTATTAATATACAGGTTTTTAACCCATTCTGACCTGAGATCAGATTCATACCAGGTTTCCAACTGGACACACACTGGTCTGATTAACCCATTCTGACCTGAGATCAGATTCTAAAAATGTCAGTCGCTCTTCGATTTTTCTAAAATAGCAGACCTACAAGCTCATAGCGCGCCACTCGGTGGCGCGCTATGAGCTTGTAGATCTGCTATTTTTAAATAGCTAAAGCATAACATGATGCTGACACTAAAATGGGTTCCCGTTCAGAATGTATTAATATACAGGTTTTTAAATCCCATTTCAATGATATTATTTTATTTTATAGGCCATCTCAGTCCACATTTTTCTTCTTCGGGGGGATTCCACTGCGTACCATGAGAGGAGGCCTCGCCTACCAGCGGTGGTACAGTACGTCAGTACGTGTACCACCGGTAGATAACCACTGCTTTACACTATCCGGAGCGGATGATATCTTACGTCGTGTTATCTTACGTCAGTAGTCACTGGTTACTTGCGCAAGCAGAGCGTGCAAGTACTGCGATCGGCTGGGTATGTATGTATGTATGTGTGTGTGTGTGTGTGTGTGTGTGTGTGTGTGTGTGTGTGTGTGTGTGTGTGTGTGTGTCGGGGTATGTATGTCAGTGTCCTCCAACAGCCAATAAGGAACCACCATTCTTGGTGACGTAACTAAGTTTCAAGGTTGGTACTGTATAAGGTCAATAACGGGTCTAAAGGATTTAGAACAGCAGTTGTATTTATTAGACATCACTAGCACTCAAAGTAGAGATCATAGTACAATACAAAGCGGTGATGCCAGTGGTGAGCGCACGTACTGTACAAGCAAGTTGGCATCTCGACAGAGTGCATTTATAGGGGCGGCGGTGGCTCAGCGGTAGAGTGCCTGGATGGTAACCGTAAGGTTGCCAGTTCGAACCCGGGCTCCCCCAGAGTTACTGTCGAAGTGTCCTTGAGCAAGACACTGAACCCCTAATTGCTCCCGATGTGCTAGTTGGTGCCTTGCATGGTTTCCGCTGCCATCGGTGTATGAATGTGTGTGTGAATGGGTGAATGTAATGCACAATCTCTGTAAAGCGCCTTGGATAAAGGCGCTATATAAATGCACCATTTACCATTTACCATTTATAGTTTGTACTGTAGTCATCAGGCCGGAAACCCTCAAATCGGAATAAGAAATACCCAAAATAATTCCCTGCGTCATAATTTTAGGGCCTACCCAATAAAAGCCTTGATGTGGTGTATGACTCCGAGAAATGTTTTTTCAAGTACTTCTTGGAATAGTTTGTTGAAACAACAAACAGGGGGACCATAACTCCAGGGGGGGGGTTTAAACCACGCCTAGACCGGATCACAGCGATTTAGGAACAGGCTTTACTCCGATGTGGAAAGCCTACATATACTAGTGATGCGATGTTACAGTAGATCAATTGTAAGGCTGAAAATGACTCAGACGATGTGAAGCATGGCAGTATGCATCGTCAGGGCTGCAGAATGCATCCAAACAGGCTGGGCCTCTTTCGCAAAACACCACTTGCAAGCCTGCAGGGACAATGGGCGTAGGTTTGGGCCAGGGGCCTGGATAGGAAGGAAGAGACTACGCTCACAGAAATAGGGTTGTACAAATAAATGTACACTACAGACTACAGTATCAGGAACAGAAAAGGGTATATGGTTTCTGACACTGGTCCTCAAGGACCCCTGGCAGAGCTGGTGTTCTATTGTAACAATTGATTGATTGATTGATTGATTGATTGATTGATTGATTGATTGATTGATTCATTGATATTAACAGTTCAAGGAAATACAGATCAATACAAAATCTGCTAAGAGTATATAATACCAGAAAAAGCACCAAGATGTTTACATAAGGGTCCTCCATTTTCAATCCATCAGAACATTTAACCCATTCTGACCTGAGATCAGATTCACACGAGGTTTCCACTGGACACACACTGGTCTGATGAACCCATTCTGACCTGAGATCAGATTCTAAAAATGTCAGTCGTTCTTCGATTCTTAAAAAAATAGCAGACCTACAAGCTCGTATCGCGCCACTCAGTGGCGCGATATGAGCTTGTAGATCTGCTATTTTTAAATAGCTAAAGCATAACATGATGCCAACACCAAAATGGGTGCCCGGTCAGAATGGGTTAAAGACATACATACAAATACAATATATTACACATCTATGCAAAAAAATCATCATATATACACCGTTAGAAAAAAGGGAAAACGTGTACAGTACTGTATAGAAAAATAGGGGCCAGTTTCGAATTGCAGCCACCCGGCCGTAAGCGCTCTTTGAGAGAGGTTTTGAAGAAGTCTACGGATTCACATTTCTGCCAGGGCATTCCACATTTTTAGTGGCATAGGAGCTACATTAATTTAACCGCTTGTTTGAGCTGAATCTGGGTAGTACGTGGTTTGTGGAACTCCCTCTGGTGTTGTGTGATCGTTGACTTTGTTGACATTAAAAACTGCATTCACATTGCATCCTTTTCGCCACTGCACTATAGTGGCTAAAATGTTGTACGGTTTCCTGAACATAGCAATTAGTCTTACCATAAGAGGGTCTCAAAAGTAAAGTTTGGAATAGTGGTATGAAGGTTCTTCAGTAGAGCTTTTCACACTGGCATTTCTATGGCCTGAGCTAACCCTAAACCCAATTGGTTACAGGATACTGGTTTAGTAATGTAAGCAATTCACACTTCAGATAAATCAGAGCCCATGATGGTTTACTACTGCACAAATTCACTCACAGCACACAACTAACACACTTAACAGTAGCCTATTCAAGCTCCATCTTTTATAACAAACATTAACGTTCTATGGCATTCATGTTCTAACCTGGTTTCACACTAATGATTTTTGGGGATAACCACGGTCTTTGTTTTGAGCTATGGGACGTTCCGAGCTGAGGGTTGGTATATCCCTGACCCTGATCTTGTAACCATAAAGGACCCTGGGCTAAACATAATGTGAAAAATGTACTACTATATACTGGCCTTAACAGACACTTCTACGGAACCATTGTAAGTGTATGGTTGGTCACAGGTGTAGCCTGAGTCAATATAGAAGCCATCATTCATATGCACGGCATTGCACTCACTCGCATGCATGCACATTGCACACTGACTGACACTCACACATCTTGACAATGTTAGGGCTGTATTCACCCATTCTGACCTGAGATCAGATTCTAAAAATGTCTTCTATGCCTAAAATGGGTTAAGCATTATGCAATATTATGTCCTGTCCCAACTCCCAACAGACAACACTTTGTAAGCCATATCAAAGCAACAAACTTAAAAATAAACCCATATCAAACTCGAGAGGGATGTTTATGTAGTCCTTATCGGGCTCCACCTTCCCAGACTTGACCTGGACTAGCGCCAATAATATGTTTACAATTCACCTTGCCTTCTCTCTGAGAGTAAGCATAGACAAATGGAGCTCTCCACTAACTGACAGTGTTCTCTAAAGCAGTGGTTCCCAAACGTTTAACTCAAGGCCCAAAACAGCCCGGGACCCAAAATAGTGAAGATAAAAGCAGATCTACAAGCTCAAAATGCATCGACCTTGTAATGTAGACGGCTATTTTCACTACTTCTTTAAAGATTTGTTTTCCAATTCATGGAATTTCTTAGATTTTTATTTGATTTCTTCATGAAATTACTGGAAAACAAGAACTGATCAATTATCTTCAGTAGCGGCTGCCTTACATCTCCAGAATTGTGCTATGAAATGTAAATATCTGTCTATCTGTATTTGTGTGTTTTGTGTACTGTGGAAACAAGTTAACTCTGACTCTGTAACTGTGACAGTGTAGCCTTAGCCTACTACAAATGGAACCAAAGGACCCTTTTATAACAATAAACTCTGACATTGTATTTGTACAGTCTCAGGTAGCACATTCTCCAAACCATTATATGTCACACCACCTCACGCACAGCAGTAGTAGTAGTGTTTACATTGGCTTGGCAGGTATTAAAGAACATCTCCAATATGTGTCAAAATCACGGGGGTCCGCGGATCGGCGGGTCCAACGGGGGTCCCCGCGGAGGTCGGCACGGGGGTTTGCGGTAGTCTGCGTGGGGGTACGGTACACGGTTACAGTGACTCGACTGAGACTCAAATGTGTTACTGTTATATCAGCGGGTGCAGCTCCGGTGTGCTCTGCTCTCATGCAGGTCTACGCACTGTTATGCTGAAATTTGTTAGCCTTAACCCATTCTGACCGGGCACCGATTTTGGTGTTGGCATCATGTCGTGCTTTAGCTATTTAAAAATAGCAGATCTACAAGCTCATATCGCGCCACCGAGTGGCGCGATACGAGCTTGTAGGTCTGCTATTTTTGAAAAATCGAAGAACGACTGACATTTTTAGAATCTGATCTCAGGTCAGAATGGGTTCGTCAGACCAGCGTGTGTCCAGTGGAAACCTTGTATGAATCTGATCTCAGGTCAGAATGGGTTAAAGAATTCAGAGGCATCATGGCGGCGGTGCCGCTCCCGTGAACGGTTAAACGATGGAATTAAAAGTGTCTGGAGGAGACGAGGCAGCCAATCAGAACTACTCGTCAGACTAGCATGTCGATCTGTCGTCTAGTTTTCATGGGCTTTCATTGACCAGCACTTTACAAGCCGCTGCTAAAAAATAATTGAATTTGTTTTAAATTCATACACAATCTTTTCTTTTTGAAAAGGTTTTGAAATAATAATTAAAAACAAAATGTGGAAAACAAAACATAATACCCATGAGAATGTCTCTGCGACCCACAAATCGGTCCGACCCACTGTTTGAGAACCGGTGCTCTTCTAGTCTACAGTACCTCGTCCTGTCTACCAGCAGACCATTACGGTCATCATCAACATGTATTACTACCTGGCCTGGGTATCTGCTGCCTGGCTCAGATAACACACACACGCGCACACACGATAACAGAAAGCCAAAGCCAGGCCTCATGACCTTCCATAATCACTATAAAAAGGAGCTACTGTCAACTGAATCTACTGAGACTCCAAGAGCTATGTTTCTTCTTCTTTTTTTTTGTTTACTAATACCTAACACTTCTGCCTTCTGGTGCCGGGGAATCTTTCCGAATAAAGGCGCTAGAGTGTTAAGCAGAAGATTTCCAATGTAGTAATCGAAAGTGAAATCTTCCATTAGATTACTACATTGCGCTAGTAAGTCTGATCTAGCTTTAGAAGTGTTAGCACATTCAGATGGTAGGACGTGAGGAAACGTCATATGAAATACAACCGATGGATCGAGAGGATGTGTACACTACACACGTCCTAGTTCTTTTTTATTGATATCAAACATCAAATACAAATTTTCCTTTTTTGGGGGGGGGGGGGGGGGGGGGGGGGGTTGGCCTCTCCTTCTGCACCATACTCCTTGCTGTTTCACGCATGCACACTGCCGTTCACTTCCTTGTTTACCGCTCAGAAAGAAAGGCTTGTCTCTCCTAATCTAGGGAGCTCTCCATGGTTTTGACCACATGGGCATACTTCTTCATTTCTGACTTCAACATGCCTCTCGTTTAGAATATTAATGCTTCTAGAGAGACTTTGTCGTAATTATTATTATTATGCTGAGCAAGGAGCTGCCTAGCAACAGCCGTTTCCAAAAAAAGTGATTATAACAACCACATTTTATATCAATAAAAAAGACCATAAGACGTCCCCACAGGTCCCAGGCACACCGCGGTTTTATTTAACGTCCTGGGCATCAGAAGTGTTAAAGCAAGAACTTAGGATCTGTTAAGCCCGGCCCCTAACCACATCAAAGGGTCACCATGCAACTCCTTGGGTCCGAACGGTTGCAAGGAGTTGCATGGTGACCCTTTGGTGTGGTTTGGGCCATTGAATTCCATGCGTTGAATCACTTGGGACATGCGTCAACGTGCAACAGGACATATCACACTGCTGGGACAACGCTAAAACCGTCTCGTCCCTTTGGTGTGGTTTAATAGGGCTTTATGTTAACCAGTGGTCAGTTACCAACTGGAAATGTATTAATTAATTAATATGACTAAGAATAAGAAGACTTTCATTAACTCGTTAACTTCAGAGGCACATTTCCAATAGTAGTGGGGTCAGTGCATCAGCCAAGATCATTCAGTCCCAGAGAAAGTATTTGAATGTAGTTACTTCAAAGCCTATACTAGGGGGTAATGTAAGACATGTGTGACGTCCATAGTGCAGTCACAGTGTGTCAATGAGTGCTGTTCCGTGTTGAAGCTGTCTCCTGAGTCATTGCAGCTTACAGGGTTTAAACATGGACCATCTGCTCCAGTGATCCACACCCAATCATAACGGCAACACACACAACTCCTCCTTACGCAACTCATTTAGAGCTGAAGGCACTGGTGTGGAGTGGTGTGTGTTACTCCAAGTGCAATGCAGTGTATTCCCGCCTATATGCATTACTGTGTGTGTGTGTGTGTGTGTGTGTGTGTGTGTGTGTGTGTGTGTGGCGGGCCACCACACAATCATGACCAGCCACCACACAGTATGATTTGTTTTTGTATAGGAAGCGGCCGTGAATAGTCAAAAAAAAGCCAAATAACCTCAAAGACTGCAAAAGACCGCCAAAAGACAATTCTGTGTGTCTGTGCACGGGTCTGACGCATGCATGCACGCATGCTGCACGAGCGTGCTTGCGTGAAAGCTGCCTCCCCCCACACTATCAGCTTCTGCCTAGGGGGAACACTGTATAATAAGTGTGCTGTGATGGTCATTGGCCACTATACAGTCTGTGCATAAAATATAAGCCTACAGTAGCTACACATGGACAAAAGATACAGATGTGGACTGTGGAACACAGCACACACACACTAAGACAAACACTACGCACCATGACCATCCACACACAGATTTCACACTTTAGGATTCTGGCATTGGGGTCAACTTCACAGAGCCGGACAGTGCACAATACTGACAAGTAATCAGTTACAAATACCCAAAAGAACAGCTCTAGCTTTAACACACACACACACACACACACACACACACACACACACACACACACACACACACACACACACACACGAGACGCACCACACACACACACACACACTTTTGTCAGTCGGCTTATTCATTCACTCTGATCTCTGAAGAACACACTCACTCAAAAATGCACAAAATTGGTGACAAATTTAACCATGAATACGCAAAAAGGCAGGCATGAATACATGATGGAACTAGGCTAAATAAACATATCCTTCCTTCAGACGTGGAGTGCATATCTACAGAACAACCTTGACTGAACTGAATACACGTACACACACACTTTAATCTGTGGCTTGGGGACAGAATTATCACCTTCTTCCAGACTCTTGTCAACAACACACATGCAGGACGGTACACACACATTCCTACCTGTCCTAGTGCACACACACACCTACAGATCTGCCTGGCCACGGGCGTTTCTATTTCTGTGAACACCCTGGGCGCATGACAAGAACTTAGCTGCCGTGACCCTGAGCAGCGTAGCTACTGTTACCAGTAGATGAGGGGTTAACTCGGCCCTATGAGCCCATTAAACCGCTCCTTAGCTTAGTGCCTGGGAGAGAGAGAGTGACAGACAGCCAGGGGAACTGATTAGGGCTGCCTGCACACACTGACCGCACAATATTGCAGAGATATAAACTGAATGTATGGAGACATCACGGAGGCAAACCTCGGGCCTCTATAGATTAACCCATTCTGACCTGAGATCAGATTCATACCAGGTTTCCACTGGACACACACTGGTCTGATTATTAACCCATTCTGACCTGAGATCAGATTAAAAAAATGTCAGTCGTTCTTCGATTTTTCAAAAATAGCAGACCTACAAGCTCGTATCGCGCCACTCGGTGGCGCGATATGAGCTTGTAGATCTGCTATTTTTCAATAGATAAAGCATAACATGATGCCAACACCAAAATGGGTGCCCGGTCAGAATGGGTTAAATTGTACACTCCGCAACAGAGATAACATTTAATTTTAGTAATCAAAAAGGAAAAGACAATACATCAGGGTTCACGTGAATTACAGCACGTGAAGAAGTGAACAAATATAGTAGAGTATTTTAGCAGAAATATCTGCTAAATATCCTCAATCTTGTGTATAGTCCAAAAACCTGACAAGAGAAAGTGAAAGGAGGGGTTTTAGACAGAGTGATGCTCTCAAGGAGCAGACTAATCCTCAATCTACCAGTCCAGGAACAAGCTATATATGGAGGCTAGCTAGGAGGCTGATGCTTGTCTCAGTGTCACACATTATTTTGTCACATTACACTGCTGCTGAATCTCAATTGGAATTCAACCTGATTAGTTCAAATCAAGTTACGTCATATTCACTTTACCTGAGGTTTACTTAGCACAGAAGAGCTGTTATTAGTGTAAGGCACATTCATTGGTACATTTGAGCATAACAAAGTAAATCACCACTGGGCATAGGAGGGGCTAGCGCTCCTCAAAAACTTCAGTATTGGTTCCAAAAAACATCAATATCAGTCGGACTCTCTCATTTCCGCAATCCACATGTACATAGTTATTTATTTATTTAATAATAGTCTGAATAGGCTTAAGCCCTGTATTTTACAATACTTTTTGTAAAATACTTTTGATCTACAAGTTCACAAAGCCTAGTAACTATCACCTCTTGTGACATGTTGTGAGCTTGTTGATCTGCAATTTTTAATCCTACATTTTAAATAATTGTGATATTGACTTGAAAAATGTTTTGTTTTGCGCTCTGCCTCTGCAATGTCCTCTAATATGGTTTACAAAAGTGATGGGTCGCACTCAGAATCAATCAGTGTGACCCTGAAGAAGGCTGGATATCCGAAACGTTTGTCCTTCATTGTAAAGACATGGAGAAGAAATAAAGAAAAGTTAACTCACTCTTGTCATTCTGAGTGCATGTGTCGGACCCATGCACACAATTTACAATTTAGGCATTTAGCAGACGCTCTTAATCCAGAGTGACTTACATTTAAGCAAGAACAAAAGCATGGGAATACATCACATAAAAGCATTTATCATGAAACATGCGTAAGCTAAGAAAGTAACAGTGGAATATCTATATAATGAAACTATACATACACTATACATATAAACTATACATATTTACTACTATGCTATACATATGTACTATGGCGTGCTATGACTATATACAATACAATTATAGTGCTGTCTACTATAATTAGACACACGCGCAGGCGTTTCTTGCTCTCTTTTGCCTATATTGGCCTATTCGCGGCCGCCTCCTACAAATCTGGTCACACAATAATGCATATAGGAGAAACACTACCTACACTAGTGTGTGTGTGTTGGCAGAGACCATGGCAGCCAGAGACCATCAGGTGACTGCTTTGCTAAATTCAGGAACACTGCTTTTTTGACAATCAGCATTTTCAGTCAGAGTCTGAGACAAATAAATGTAACTCAATTCTCATCCACGCAGAGTTAGACTAATTGCCAATTGTGCGAGACCACGTTAAATAAACAAATAATTTCCATTCTTATTAATTAATGTTCTAATATTATATTGCTCTATAAATAAATTTTAGTTTCAAATATAATAGCTTGCCTAAACTCTCAAGGCAGATTCTGCTAACAGCAGAATAATTATGAACCAGCAGATGAAACATGTAGGGGCGACTGTGGCTCAAGAGGTAGAGCAGGTCGTCCAATGATCCATGGGTCAGCGGTTCGAATCCCGGCTCCTCCTGTCTACATGTCGAAGTGTACTTGGGCAAGACACTGAACCCCCAATTGCTCCTGATGTGCTGGTTGGTACCTTGCATGGCTTCCGCCGCAATCAGTGTATGAATGGGTGAATGTAATGCACAATCTATGTAAAGCGCCTTGGATAAAGGCGCTATATAAATGCACCATTTACCATTTACCATTTACCATGTATAGCCTGGCCCAGCCAGTGTGATTTCTGGTCTACTCCTCCCCTCCCCCTCCCCAGTAGAGAACAGCGGAGAACACTGATGTCGCCAAATTTGGAGCAACACCCCTCTGCACTGTAGTTCACTCCCACTCCTAGGCCAGGAAATGTGGCTCGTTTGCCCAGCCTTTCTTTTTCTTGTGAAAACGGAAAGGCCTGCCACACAGGCTAAAATATGTAGTGTTAGTTGGAATTAATACAGAAGCACCCGGGAGGAAGTTGACAAAGAAAGGAGTCAAACTGTGTTCCAGTTTCTACACAAAAAGAAGGTGGAAGCTTCTTTTTTGGTACCAAATGGGTTCCCCCAGATTGTAGCCTGCCAGTGCCTAACACAAGTAAACATGTTTATATAGTTGCCCCTAGTGTTGTTTAAATCCAGGTCCAGTCAGTTAAGTATTGTCAGCAAGACCACCTGACCTCCTCTATCACCTGAAGGTGAATAGACCATGGTATTTATTTACACATTTTCACCAAACCATTTACGCTAACTAGACATATTGATAGCCAGGTCAGAATGCAATGCACCAATCAATCAGCCCCGCAGTCAATCGGCACAGCAGACCATGACACAGACACACCGGAATAGACTCTATATGGAAGCATGTTAAATGCCCACTTGATGGTTCCATGTTGTACCTTTTTTAGGGAGCTAGAACCTTCTTGTCAGAATGTAGGAAATAGAATACAGTTATTCAGACATCAACTGTGCAAGACAGTGGTTTTTAAAAGTCAACTGACACTTTCACTCTCTAGTCATTCAATAAGGTTTGGGAAAGGGTTGAGAAAAGAAATGTAAACGGTAGAATTTCATCAGCATTTTGGTCAGCACTCAGCAGCTGGCATATATGTCCTATTATACAAGAGTAGACACAGCCGGCTCAATGGCATTGTGGTTAGTGTGGCTGTGTCAGCCCTGAGATTGGGAGGTTGGGGTTCAATCGCCTGGATAAAAGTAAAACTATAAAAAATGAGACCCAATGCCTCCCTGCTTGGCACTCAGCATCAAGCCTAGGGTTGATTGGGGGTAAGTCGGGTGTTCTTGTACATGTTGGCACAGTTGTTGACACTAAGGGCCGATTCATACTCCTATTTTACCCCCCCCCCCCCCCCCCCCCCCGAACCTCAAATGACGTCACATTGTACAGCGCCGAACCGACTTTTATTCGGCTCTAAAATAGGAGTATGAATCGGAATTGCCCAAGGGTTGCCCACCTGCCCCTGACAGGTAAATAAAGCTTTTGGGCAGGTGTAGTTTGCTTTCAGGTTGCCCGACTGGGCAAGTGCTTGTTTGAGAGGGGACGGAACCATCTATAAATATATTAACACAAGATATCTGTCTCAACACCTGAGCCAGTGAACTCTGTCTTCTGGTCTGTGGGATGTAAAATAAGAGCACCGTTTACCTATAATGTGCTGTTTTCACTGTCACTACACTTAAAAATATTAAATAACTAGTGTGAACCCATAGACATATTCATAGCTATCTGTATCTAGGCATGTATCTGGCATACAAATTGAGATTTGACTTTAAGGAGACACTGTACAAATCTAGTTGCTCACATCCAAACATGTGCTGTGCAATCTCACACAAGTACATGTACTGTATGCCATTTAACAAAGTAGAGTAAGTAAGTAAAACCGAAGAATAAACATGCCTTGGGCTGGTTAGAAATGATTTACCCCTACACTACAATAACCCATTCTGACCGGGCACCCATTTTGGTGTCAGCATCATGTTATGCTTTAGCTATTTAAAAATAGCAGATCTACAAGCTCAAATCGCGCCACCGAGTGGCGCGATACGAGCTTGTAGGTCTGCTATTTTTGAAAAATCGAAGAGCGACTGACATTTTTAGAATCTGATCTCAGGTCAGAATGGGTTCATCAGACCCAATCTGAGAATCCCATCGTCAAATATTCGGGAAAACAGCGCCTCCCCTGTTGTTCCTCGAAATTTGACGCGATGGCAACAGTCTGTCTTGAGAGACTAATCAGACCAGTGTGTGTCCGGCGGAAACCTCGTATGAATCTGATCTCAGGTCAGAATGGGATAATGCTACTTTCACACGGGCACAGGTAGATGCAAAGATACTACCATTCATTTTCAATGGAAGCCAGCTACTTGAAGCTACAAAGCAAATCCGACATTTGTAAATACTACAAAAGATAAAAAGATACAAAGCTACAAATTGAATGAAAGATGCAGAGACACAAAACGACACTGTAGCGTAGCTCCGATGACGTCAACGACCGTGTTGAACAGCACAGATACAAAGTGACAAAGCGACAAATATGCTGTGAATCTTTGTAACTTTGCATCTCTAAATCATAATGGTGCCTAATACTGCGTTAATATTGTTATGATTGGAGAATAGATATCGACTGCGTTTTATTTTTAGTGGTATAGCTCAAATGTATTTATTTTTGTTAATAGGTACTCCATTATCATATCCATGTTATGAATATCAATTTTAATTGAATGACAATTAGTATTTGGTTAAAAACACAACAATGAATGTTTGATTTGGCCAATATCGCCCCGGCACTAGTCTTCTGGTGTACACTCATTTAGATTTTTGACAGGTAGATTTAATAGGTAGAATTTTACAGTAAGTCACAACCCTACCTTCCACAGCACATTGTAGATGGTTGTAAACAAACGATAAAGGAATGTAAATACAGCCAGTCCCATCCCATTAGACCCTGAAATGAATGCCTGAAATTGGCATATCTCTAGCAAAAGATGTCGACCTTTCCTCTTCTTCGCCGGTCTTAACGCAGTGACCGATACAGGAATGGAGCCGTGTATTAACAAGATCACAGTCAGGCATGCCTGATGTGACCAGTGTGTGTGTGTGTGTGTGTGTGTGTGTGTGTGTGTGTGTGTGTGTGTGTGCCAGCCTAATATCACTGAAGCTTTGATTAAGACACCTTAATGACTTGGCTTAGGTAGCATTTGGCTTAGATAGCATTTGACACAGACTTATAGCATGTTATGTAGACAGCACTATAATTGTATTGTATATAGTCATAGCACGCCATAGTACATATGTATAGCATAGTAGTAAATATGTATAGTTTATATGTATAGTGTATGTATAGTTTCATTATATAGATATTCCACTGTTACTTTCTTAGCTTACGCATGTTTCATGATAAATGTTTTTATGTGATGTATTCCCATGCTTTTGTTCTTGCTTAAATGTAAGTCGCTCTGGATTAAGAGCGTCTGCTAAATGCCTAAATTGTAAATTGTAATGAGATTGGCATGCATAGCAACGCCCACTTGTAATGCAGCGATATAACACTGTTACCCCGCATGCATAAACCATAAAGCACCCCAGACCTTTTTTGTATTATTCTTTTACTTATTTTGCAACGGCCCAATCAAAAAGCTGAGCATGGAGGAACTCTCCAATAGTCCGGCAGCCGGCTTGTGGGGTGGTAAATTTGGTATATAGTATTTTATTGGCCTAAAATATTGTCTATATATACATATATTCATGAATCCACTCGCTGACCGGCTGTCAGTAATTGAGCAATTGTTTTTATAGAGGTTTCTTGTGACCCTAACATTAACATCCAATATAAGGTAAAAATGTCAAACTGTCAATTTGTCAAACTAAGGGGCTTTCATGATTCTGAATCCATTCCAAGCATTAGTTTTGCACAAAACTAAAAATGGCCATAGCCGTCATGACAAAACTGATGAGATCATCACGAATGTGATGAGGTCAGCACCATTGATATTATGGTGAAGAAACCCCAATAAAAAACATTGCTCAATACTGACAGCCGGTCAGCAAGTGGATTCATGAATGTATATTCTAGACAATATTTTAGGCCAATAAAAAAAGACTATATCAAATGTTCCACTTTAAACAAAAGAAGCCTGTCGGCTGCCGGACTATAAAGACCATAAAGTTGAACAGCGACATAGTTTTTATGTTGTTCAAAAAGTTGATGTTTGTCAAGGTGCAAATCAGGATCATGTATAGCCCATACTGTAACTGATGTTTTCTGTTTGCCAGGCCTGCTTGTTTGCAAACATTCTCAACTTACACAGCAAAGGTTTGCTTTCAAGAGTAGGTGTTGGTTTACAATCGGTCAACCAAATTTCCTGTTGAATGTCTCAAGTAATCGGCATTCGGCATTAACTAAGACAAACACAATGACCGAAGGGCCTGCCAGATGATGTACGGTAGGCTAGTTGAAGCCAGGTCAGTAAAGGACCAGTGACAGTACTAGCATACGAGCAGAGGGGCCACATGCTTCCTCCAGACAGCTCTCCTGTGCCGATTATGATGAAGAAATGGTACAATCAATCACACAGTCCAATATAGCCCTGTTACTCACCCGATAGTCAGCCTACGTATTAGCTAAACATGAGAGTGAAGTTGCCACTTAGCCAGCAGCAAGCTATATTGTCCACTGACTGTGTCCAGTCTTGACTTATTATTAAGTAAGTTGGTGGTAGTACTAGTAAGTATAATGCATGAGAGCACAGGCCAGAGCCAAAGCTTCATTACTGCAGCTAAACCTTTACTTAAACTGCTGGAGAGGTTGCAGCCTGCTGCAGCCAGGTTACTCGTTGACGCCTCTCAGGTGAGGTGGACCATGTTAGCCTATTTGATATCAGAATCGAACTAGAACAACAGTCTTTCTATTCAGGACAGGCTTCTGGTACTGAGGGAAGCGTGTAAAGAGAAATCATATCCTGTGTCAGCATAGCAAACCCACCATGTCATCACAGTTCACTCTGGAGCATGGAAAGCTAAATACATTTACACATCACAGTCAAACCCATGATTAACCAGCTGACCATAAAATAAATTGTTAACTGCAACTCACACATCTGAACCCCATAACCCCTGACCAGCAACAGCACCTCTGTCTTGTTGACAGATAGCAGACTAATAACACTAAATAAATAATTAACGATGAACAATACCATTCACAAGCCTGTGGTCGATCTTAAAATAAAATATAACTGCATGCTACAGTACTGCTGTGGTGTTTATGTTCAAGGCTGTTGTTGTGTGCTACTGTAAGCATCCCCAAACAAGCCAGCAGTCACAGCTCTGAAGTAAGCTTGATGATGATGACTCAGAGTCAACCAGCCACACAGCACACTCCAGGAATGTCAAGCAAATGGAACTCTTGTAGTATCCTAATGACAACCGATACTGTGTGCACACTGTCACAGTGTATGCATGCACTAACTCATGGACATAACAGAACAAAACACAGTATCAAAAGGCATGATACACACACACACACACACACACACACACACACACACTGTTAATGTATCGATGTGAAACTCTGAGACAGTATTGCAATTAAATGGACGGCTACAGTCTCGAGAGTTAATAATATCATTGATGATGTTACTGTGCACCTGTCCATTTCTCCTCCAAGCTAAAACTCCAACCCCATGAAGCCAAGACATTCACGGGTATAGCCACTGCCACATATAGCTAACCCTAACCGCAGGTGTATGGTCTTAAGCACCTGAATGTGTTACTGTATAGATTCTGAACCTTTCCAACAACAAGCATTACGTATTGTTATTCTTCATCATAACAATACGCATATTGTCGACAACAACATTGCTTGCTTCGAGGGAGTTGTTGAGCTAATTCGAGTGCAGGTATTGAAGGTGCGGATTGCGGAAGGAAGGAATTAAGGGAAAGGTTCAAAGGATGATATCCTAAAAAAAAAAAAGACAGACAAGACAACCGTATTAGTGGCGGCGGTGTGTGTGTCTCTAATCCTCACAGGCTGGCAGAAAAGTGTCTGCGTGCCGCCGGAACAGCAGAGCAGAGATAACCGCTAGCCCCCTTTCGGGCACCCCCTAGTTTACCTTTTTCTGTATTTGGACGTCCCAAATATAGAAAAAAAGGTAAACTAGGGGTCGTCTCCGAAAGGGTCTAAGAAGTAAGAACCGCCCTGGCCGGCCCCGGGGCTCGACTTGTGTTTACCTGACGCTATATAACCAACTGCTGGCTATCCAGACGGGGGTTATATAGCTAGCTGTCAACTGGGAGGAAAACAAACTGCCCCGCTCCACATTTCCCCCGCACAAACTCACCTCTGCGAGCATCGTTTCCCCCAGGCTAGGTGCGTGCGCGGCGGCGGCGGCGGCTCTTGGCTTAACCCCACCACATCGTAACGGACGGGAAAGGCGTGTATTTCTGTGTGTTTTTTATCTCCCGACTTTCTCTCCGACCGTTGTTACAGCACTGCTCATAGCAGGGTCGCCATGTTGGCTGAGGTTTACGTCTCGAGCGCGCCCCTTTCCCTCGACGTCGCTCCGTGATTGGCTGGGAGGAACGATGACGTGTGTAACACTCCCCGTGACTGACGGCTGACATGACAATACTAGTCTATGTGGACATGACTGACAGAAGCAAAATACTATGAGTCACCGTTGTATTTAATTGTAGTGGCTCTTTCTCACAACCTTTTATTTATTTATTTGATGTACCGGTTGTACCCCCATAACTGAGAGTGTACACCAGGGGTGCCGAAAAGGTAGATCGTGATTAGAGATGGGCAAAATACATTGAAAATGTATTTTGATACAAAATACAAATACTGGGTCAAAAAATGTATCTAAATACAAAATACATCTCATTTCTTCCATCCCAGCGAAATACAAATTACAAAATACAAAAAGGTATTTCAAATACGTATTTCAAATACATGTATTTCAAATACTGCCCATCTCTGATCTAGCCTACCAGTAGATCTGGTAGCCTCGGAAACCCAGACGTTTATACTATAAAATAGGTGACAGTGGGAAGCCATTCTACACTAAGATCTCTGTGCACAATGTTAAGTCAAAGTAGAAGTGGTGGAAAAAGTATCAATACTGCAATATAAAAGCCCTCTGTTACAAGTAAAAGTCTGGAATTCAAAATCTACTTTTGAGTAAAAGTATAAAAGTATTGGCAACTATAGGCCTACGAGTAACTAGTAAAGTAACTAGTAAAGTTTTCACATAAATGTAGTGGAGTAAAAGTTACAATATTTTCAAAGACGTATTGTGGAGCGGAAGTAAAAAGTATTGGAAATTGGAAATACTCAAGTACAAATAAGGTAATACTTAAAAATTGTATTTAAGTGCAGTACGTACTTAAGTAAATGTATGTATAGTTACTTTCCACCACAGCAATTAAGTAGGCCTACCTCTCTCCAGGTAGGCAGCGCCCCGGCTGGGTCACACACCAGGCAAGGATGAAGCAAAAGAAAGTCCCTCATCATGGCATCTCCACTAGTAGAAGGGAAGGTTGCAGTCGCCAGATTCCCCATTGTTTCAGTACTGCCCAGGTGCACACATAACGGATCCTATAGACTTAGTCTATGGTGGCCCTCTCATGCCAGTACGACTGAAGAAGATTACAGGGCATATATATATTTCCTGCATATATAGTTGACATGGTCAGTTAGTCTCTCTCTCTCTCATCACAAGATCCAGTAGACTTTGCACCTTTCCAGTTCCAAGGCCCAGTGGCGTGCACAGATAGACACTAGGGGGTGCTAGAGCACCCCCTGCCCTTTTGGCAATTTTGCGCTTAAAAAAAAATGTTTATTTTTTTTCTTAATTTATAGTGTGGACCATGGTGACATTGATCAAATCTTGATAAAAAAACGCTTCTACTATATTATTTAGGCCCCCACAATCTAAAGCTATGTTTCTATGTCAGTCGTTCTTCGATTAAAGAAAAATAGCAGACCTACAAGCTCGTAGCGCGCCACTCGGTGGCGCGCTATGAGCTTGTAGATCTGCTATTTTTCAATAGCTAAAGCACCAAAATGGGTTCCCGCCCCAAAATGCGCTGCACAAGGTGCCCTTTTTTCACTTGAGCACCTGCCCCTCTAAATGTCTGTGCACGCCACTGCCAAGGCCAACATAAGCAAAAAAGAAATAAGAAAAAAAAGAAAGTGAAAAACACATCACAGGTGTTCTGTGCTATAAACTCAGTTAGTCATTCAGTCAGTCAATCTTCTTCTTCTTTAGATAATTTTTCTATGGGCTAAACTAAAGTAATTACAGCATGAAATAACTTGAACTGTCACACCATTGACCACTAGAGGGCACTGACATTCCATAATCTTCCTCCCTGCAAATCCAGTTGATTGCTTCAAAGGTAGTTAAAAGTAAACATTTATCACTCAAATAAAGCCATCTTTATGGACATACGATGTCATTCTCTTAATTGTGGAATAAAAGACCATCAAAGCAATTTTCACCAAACGTTTGTTCATCATGATGACATGCCCAGTATACCGGTAGGGGGGCCATGAATCCTGAGGATTCATGTGGTTAAGTTAGTCCAGGGATGTACAATGTGAGAGGTAGGGTGTGGCAATTGTGTGTGCATTATTTGTGCACTTTATTTTAAAAAATACAATTTGGTAACACTTTATATTAAGGTCGTCTTTATAATGCATTATAGCACATTTATAATGTTAAATTATAAATGTTATATACCGGTAGGATATATTATTGATGTTTATAAGACATTATTCCATTTAATAAACACATTGGCGCCCCTCAAACATACAGAAAATGTTATTGTCATAGGTTTTAAGTGCATCACTTAAAAACTTTTATTTACTTCACAAGGCAGTCTCTGAACCAATAGGCTACTGATAGCTTGTCCTTCTGTTTGGTCAGCCAATGCGAGGCATGCGTGCATCAGCAGTGGTGGAAAAACTACTCAAATGTTTTACTTAAGTAAAAGTATCAATACTGCAAAGTAAAATTCTCTGTTACAAATAAAACTCCGGAATTCAAAATATACTTGAGTAAAAGTACAAAGGTATTGGTAATCTAAATGTACTTAAAGGACAACTTTAGTTTTTTTCAACCAAGGTTCATGTTTTAGGTTGTTATTAGAGAAAGTAAAAGATGAGTGTTCATTTTTCTTCATTTGTTGCTTTCTTTCGTTTTAGGGATTTTAGCTGTTTTTGACAGGGGGGGGGGGCGGGGGCATTCGAGCATGGGGCTAAATATGTATTTCTTTACAACATTTTATGGTGATTTATTTTTGTATTATTTACTATAGTCATAATAAACCCCAGGAAATTACATCTGGCCACAGAAGATCACAGGATGTACTGAATGTGATCTACCTACTGGGGGAAGGCTTATACTGTGTGTGTGTGTATATAGGCTCAATATGTCAGTTTGTCACATTCAGTAGATCCTGTTATCTAATGTGGTCAGATGTAATTTCTTGGGGTTTATTAGGACTATAGTAAATAATAAAATAATAAATCGCCATAATATTTTGTAAAAAAATACATACTTAGCCCCATGCTCAAATGCCCCCGCCCCCCTGTCAAAAACTGCTAAAATACCCAAAACAAAAGAAAGCAGCAAATGAAAGAAAATTAACATTCATCTTTTACTTTCTCTAATAACAACATAAAACATGAACCTTGGTTGAAAAAAACTAAAGTTGTCCTTTAAAGTGCCAAAAGTAAAAGTACTCATTATGCAGAATGTCTCATTTCAAGTTTTCAAATGTATTATATCTATTTTTCAAATGGCCGAAATGTATATAGGGGCCTGTATGATTTGTAATAATAATCTAGTATAGAATTAGAAGTAAAAGTATTGGAAATTGGAATTACTCAAGTAAAGTAGGCCTACAAATACCTCACAATTAGTACTTTCCACCACTGTGCAAGAGCCAATGCAATGCATGCAACTTGCATTGGCAGGCATGATAGTTTGGGCCTGGAGGACTGCTGAGGAGGCCTGTGAGAGGTCAAAGGGCAGGAGGGGAATGTGACAATGGTAATGCAATTTTACGTTTCATGATTAAATAAGTATTTTTGTACCTATTATTGTATACTTAAGAGTGCTCAGTCCCAGCAGCATATTTATTTCAGCCATGCTCCTGTGGTGATAGGCATGCAATGTGTCTCAACAATATGCAACAAACCTAATAACCTATACCCATAACTGATACTTTACGCAGGCAGTGATATCAAGAGCTGACTCAGCAAGGCCAGAAACAACAGTGTGTGTGTGTGTGTGTGTGTGTGTGTGTGTGTGTGTGTGTGTGTGTGTGTGTGTGTGTGTGTGTGTGTGTGTGTGTGTGTGTGTGTGTGTGTGTGTGTGTGTGTTTGAGTGTGTGCGTGCGTGCATGTTAGTTATAGATTGCATGGTGGCAGGGTGACACTAGTCAGATTAGGGGTGACACTGGCTAAATGTTTGCAGATGAGGGCTGCTAATATCTAATGACTATGGTAACAAAGGTCATCGGGGCATGTCATTGGTCCACATTGCCCTAGGCATTGTGGGCAGTAACCGGGCAAGATGTTTACCTCTCAAAACAACCATTTAGCTGTGTGTGTGTGTGTGTGTGTGTGTGTGTGTGTGTGTGTGTGTGTGTGTGTGTGTGCGTGCGTGCGTGCGTGCGTGCGTGCGTGCGTGCGTGCGTGCGTGCGTGCGTGCGTGCGTGTACGCGCACGCGCACGCGCGCCCCCCGATTGTTTCTTGACCACTAGCCCTGGGGCCTCTTGCGGCTGCCCAAACATTCAGGGCGCAAAGACCCCACTGCTTCTTTCCCCTCTGAACTCCACTTAACACAATCCTCTCCTTCCATGACCTCAATGGGGACCTCGTCAGTCACAGAGTGGACACATCCTGCTGTCATGATAATTGAACTATTAGTTTATCTGCTTGTTGCGAATCTGGGTTCACAATTTTGCAGCAGACTTACCTATACTGCAGCAGACTTACCTATACTGCCCTTATGCCAGCTGTAGGGCAGCAACAAAGCATTTCCACTCCTGTCTGTCCTTCCTGGGCCAGTGTCTTCATATAGTTCCCCAGCTGTGATACAGGGTGTTGACTGTCCTACACCAGGTGCTAATGGGTCAGCCTCTGTTACATTTACTGTCTAGCGTCCAGTGAAGACAAATTCAGGTGATGCTATCCTGATCTCTTTTTGAGTGACATGCCCAATCCATTTCCATCGCCTTCTCATATACTGGCCATGTTGTCTTGTTTACACAGGCGCAGGAGACACAGATTAGATATCGTTTGGGGCCAGAACATTCTCTGTATTCTCCATAGGAGTTTTGTGTGGAAGGTTGACAGATATGGATCCACATGGTAGACACGGGAAAGCTCTGGTACAGTCTCAGCCTTGTGTTGGCGTTGTTCTGGGCCAACTTCCAGACATCGTTAAGCCACCGTAAGTTTTTTCTGGCCTTGCTGAGTCAGCTCTTGATATCACTGCCTGCATAAAGTATCAGTTATGGGTATAGGTTATTAGGTTTGTTGCATCTATTTGGATTGGTGAGGAGTTTGGGATGTTTAGCATCATCAGCTCAGTTTTCTTCTTGTTGACTGCAAAACAGTGCTGAGTGTTTCCAATTTGGCATGTGAAGTTGGTATAGAAACTCTTGATGACAAAGACAATTTGTTTTGGAATCCCATATGCTATTGCGGCAGACTATATAGTTGTCAGAAACACGCATCACAGGTAAGCTCTAAACTATTATTTTAAGATGTTTTTGCTTGATTTAGGAGAGATACTCAGCAGATTGTGGACATGCAACTCAAGTCTTTAATTAGTCAAATCCTGGACGTTTCTGTGATGTGGTTGGTGCATTAATTGGTAGCCACTGTTGTAACTTGTACCACAGTTTATGCAGGTTGTATGATTGATAAATATAATGTTTTCTGTGATCCCTACTACGTCCTAAGACGATGTCCCACGGGGAAAATTAATCATCGATTCTACAGGCTCACAACGCGATGATTGAGCGTGTTGCGAGCTTGTAGATCTGCTATTTTCAGTGCGGGACACCATCACACCACTAAGTATAAATAATTTAGTAAGCTCATGATGAGCCTATTCACATCTGCAACATTATGGAAAACCAATTTATTACCCCTGGTTTTGAGTTAGAGGCCAAGAATGTGTTGTATTTACAAAACATACATACAATATATCTTCACAAATCCATAACAAAATTGCCACCTTTCTTTCATCATTTCTATCACCCTATTACGAGCTGAGTTTGTGCAGTAAGGTAATACAACCAAGCCGAGATAAGGAAGGATATACGTTTCACCTTTAAACGAGTTCAAATAAACCTGCTTTTCATCCATTTAGGAAATTCCACAAATGTGGTCTAGGGGATTCTGTGGGCAGGAATACCGCAGGTCTGCAGGGATCGGTGCTAAGGGCAAGGTTTTTCCCGGAATCTTTGGGCCTGCGCAGCCTCAGCAGAAGCTCATTTTGAATATGAATGCAGCCCCGCTTTGAGATAACGCAGGTAGCGGAGTGATTTACTTCTCTGGCTGTTCATCTACTATGAGGGCTTTTAAGTTAAAACAATAGAGGAAGAGAGCAGGAGGAGGGACAAAATAGGGGGAGAGGAGAAAAAAGGTGCATTTTTCAAATGGTGAATAATTTGTCTGCTCTGACGCGATGCTGTGCAGGACCACTTCCTGTAGCTCAGGTTTCAGCAAGCGCACGTGCGTGCGTGTGTGTGCAGTGTGTGAGAGAGAGAGAGAGAAAGAGAAAGAGAGAGAGAGAGAGAAATGGGGGAGGGTGCACTTCCTGTACCAACTCCTGATTTGGGGGCCCTAAATCTGTTCCAAAAACAGTTATAGAACTTGTATGAAGAGAGGGGGGGGGGGGGGGGTTGAGTTGGGGTGGCTGACGTGACTGGGATCTGGGAGGCAAATCTATCCTTCTATAAATATTTTGTTTTAGCTGACAAGAGTTTTGTGAGAACGCTGTGGGTTTATTAGAGGTGTATACCTGCAAGATTGAACACTCATACAAATGAGCAAAAACGTACCTTTTTTATTGCATGTCATAAAAAGCCACCTTTTAATGCACTTTAATAAAGAACACTTATTCATTCTTTCTTTCCCGTGTCTGTATATATATCATAGACTGTAAAAAATATGGACAAAGCGTTCCCCGGGTCTAACATGAACGTAAAATGAAGCCTGAAATCCCTTGCATTCTAATGCACTGTAAGTCGCCATCTTTCTAGATCCGTTTTGGCCCAGCTGGCCATTGGCTGGATCCGTTTTGGCCCAGCTGGCCATTGGCTTCCCCCTTCTTCTCCGTTGGTTTTTATTTTGACTCGAGTGGGAGGGGAATCCCGATCATAGACTGTAACGGTAGCCACGCCCCTCAGAACATACGCGACTTTATGGTCATTTTTTTAATTAATGGGACCATAATTTTCCAAAAAGAATATTATGACATTAGAAATGAGACTTTAAACTAGTGACTGGAAGAAGAAAGTATTCATGACCATGTTTATTAAGGTAATACAGTCTAGGTGAAGCTCTATGGAGCTATGGGGCTTTTTGGGTCCAGTCCAGCGCCACAACAGGCCATTATATGAACTACCGATTTCAAATGAGGCTTCACGAAATATCTGGCTGACTGCCCCCCTGATATATATACGGACCCCGCCGCTAGGGGACGTTATATCCCAGGTTCATATATATACGGACCCCAATGTATACTATATAATGGTTGAGTCCCACGGCAGCTTATAACGTTGGTCCGGTTGCTATGGCAACACCCCACCGCTCCAGCTATGGGATTGAAAATATAATCACCGTATAAAGCAGTTGAATGGATTTTCTTCTTCTATAATTTTTATCCCACGATTTTGTAACCCATTCTTTCACCCAGTGTCAATTATCTAATGTAATCCCGGGCGCTACACTTCCTCTGCCAACCTGGGGGGGGCAGCGGACTGTCCTCATGCTTCCTTCTGTGCATGAGGAGTCCAAGCTGCTTCTTTTCACCTGACAGGGGAGAGTTTCCCTGGTTGGACGTAGCGCATGGAAGGAACACGTTATTCCAACCAGTTCCTTTCCCCTCTATCGGGCGCCCCGGCTGGCCTCGGGGAGGTCGTTTAGAGACCAGGATTACTGCATGTTTTTGTGAGGGTACCTACCCTATAGGGGACACGGGGAGAACATGCAAACTCCACACAGAATGGAGGATTTTCAGACATCCATAAATCGTAATCCAGGAGAGCATGTCCTTGGTGGATCTTCTCCCATCCAAATTTAATATTTAATTTGTGCCTTTGTACCGTGACGCTCCCGCCATGTAAAAGCTTCTGATGGTAAACAGTGTGTGCTTGTGCCAATGATACTAATATGTATAGTGAGTGTGTGTGGGGGGGGGGGCGGGCAAACTCCGACTCTTAAAGTGAACACGTATGGTGGCTCCATGGAACTTGCTAGCAGCAATAAAAGAGTTAATGCATGTGACGTGACGTACTGAACAACAATGACAAGACATTTGAGTGAGAGAGAGTGTATGTGAGTGAGTGAATGTGAATGGTTGTGCGTTTGTGAATTTGGTCTGTGATTATGTTGTAGTTGACCTTCTTTTCCAAGAGTAGACTAAAAGCAATCTTGTGCATGTGTGGTGTGTGCAGTTTTCCCTGGTGAATGCAGGTGTGCGTGCGAGTGTGTGCGTGACTGCGTGTGCGTGTGCATGTGTGCATGTGTGTGTGTGTGTGTGTGTGCGTGTGTGTGTGTGTGTGTGTGTGTGTGTGTGTGTGTGTTTGTGTGCGAGCCTGCACACGTGTCGTGCGTGTGTGTGTGGCCCAAGGAAGTGGTGTATGGTCAGCTCTTAGCTAAACACCCTATCCAGACATTCCCTTCCCTCTGCCATTACTTTTATGTCAGCCCTTCTAGTTAATAGCTGAGTCAATATCCCTGTGGTGCTTTGGCCTAATAAGTCCAGTTCATGTGGATGCCAGTGAGATAGGGAGGCCAACCGGAATTTACAGTGGTTATGTTGTGTTATTGTATGAGGCCTGTGCTACACTTACAGTGGTTTCTTTTAGCTTATAGTTATGCTCAATGACTTCCTTATCTCGGCCAGGCCAGAGAGAGGGTCAGAGATTATGTGTTCGCGCCTGTCTGTCTGTATGCCTTTCTGTGTATCTATCTGGAGCTAATATCGGACGGACGGACGGACGGACGGACGGACGGACGGACGGACGGACGGACGGACGGACGGACGGACGGACGGACGGACGGACGGACGGACGGACGGACGGACGGACGGACGGACGGACGGACGGACGGACGGACGGACGGACGGACGGACGGACGGACGGACGGACAGACAGACAGATATTGATCCCTCGAGGGGAATTTAGTTGTCCTCATAGCAGCACTGCAAAGGGCTTAATCGCTATACCAGCCATCTTTATGTTTTGGCCTATGACTCTTGAACTGTAGGTCATCCAAATATTTTCCCTGGATTCCTTGGATTGTGACACACCTCTCATGTTCAGTCAGGACAACTCAAGAATGGATGGAATATATTTATTGAATATAAGATGAGCAATATATTTATTATGGTTTGGCGATGTATTGGATCTGCTTTTTTAGGTACTCAGATCAAGCGCATCAGTCCCGACCATAGGGACTCGGAATCCCCCGTACCTAAACAGTAGATCCAAAACGACAGGTGGTAGCTGGGGTGGAGGTGGGTGAGCAGCAGGTTGGTATACAGCAGCACGCCGATACAGCAGCAGCAAGAAAGGAATCAGGAGGAGAAATGCAAACCACCGGTTAAAGTAGCCGGTATGAAGATGGAGTGAGTGTGTGATTGGCTGAGTGAATCATGTGAATGAGAGCGTGATGCTGAGGCAGCCCAATTAACGGCCGGCAGCAACTGCACTGAGGTTCCCTGACTGAACTTGCTCTGCGCATGTCTACGACAGGCACAAATGCTCATTAGGTCATGCCCATTTTCTCCCAACTATACATTTTCTTCAGAACACACTTTTTGCTCTACTATACAGACTTTGTCTAAAACACAAATCGCTACACATGTCTCTGGAGTTCTCTGGAGTTAAGTGATGAACATGTATCATACCATTTTTTGATTGTCCATATAGCCAATTTGCTATAAAGTTCCAAAGCTCGCAAATATTCTAAACTGGAATCGCATGTTGAGGGGCTTTTATAGAGCACACCTCCAAAACCAAAAGCGCTTTCATTTGTTTAACATTTAAGCCGAGAACACACCAATGGGTCAAGACACAACAAAATGGTTTTAGCGTTCGTCCCAACGGTGTGATCTGTCCTGTTGATCGGCGGCGACAGCGCATGGTGGCGCATGTCAACGCAAGTCGACCCAAGTGATTAAATTGCTTCAATTAAATGGTTGCAACTACATGCGTCTACTCGCTGTTTGGTTGCAAGGAGTTGCATGGTGACCCATTAGATTCATACTGCAGATTCCCACAGGCCAAACACAATTTACATAGCACTGGGTAGGCCACCTGGCCTGGCAGGGATTACGTGTAAGTAAGAGCAAGTCCATGTGTGTGTGTGTGTGTGTGTGTGTGTGTGTGACGTGTGTGTGTGTGTGTGTGTGTGTGTGTGTGTGTGTGTGTGTGTGTGTGTGTGTGTGTGTGTGTGTGTGTGTGTGTGTGTGTGTGTGTGCACGCATTTGGCAAGGCCTGCTTCACTGAGGTTCTTGAGGCTGCAGGTAGCGGACCTGTTCACTTATGCACTGTAGCTCTAATGTACTCCAGATGATACAACTATTTATAACTCTCACACACAGACACACACACACACGCATGCACACACACACACACACACACACACACACACACACACACACACACACACACACACACACACACACACACACACACACACACACACACACACACACACACACACACACACACACGCACACATTCTTGTATGGTTATACTTGCACGGACTTTTGAATGATTTACATTGACTATACATTCATTCCCTTACATCTACATTCAAACCTTAACCTTAACCATCACCACTACTACATGTCTATAACCGAAACCTTTAACCTAATCCTAACCCATTATTACAGTACATCTCAACCCTAAATAGCCTCTCAGTGAGGACAAGAACCTCTCAAAAGGTTAGAACCAGCTTCATGTCCCCAAGTTTTCCACTTCCAGTCTTGGCACTGACCACTCTGCCAGCAGAGTTATGAGGCATTTAGGGCTGTTTTACAAGAGAAAAACATGGCGAATGGTTCATTTGACACCAACTCCGAGCCAATAAACCACATAACCAATACCTTCTGCAGGGAGACAGAGAGAGAGGGAGATGAAGAGAGAGGAGGAAAGACATGCAAACCAACAGGAAGACTCTGTACTGTTCTTATTATTATTATTATTAATAAACCACATAACCAATACCTTCTGGGAGACAGAGAGAGAGGGAGATGAAGAGAGAGGAGGAAAGACATGCAAACCAACAGGAAGACTCTGTACTGTTCTTGACAAGAAGCTATACTGTTTAGTTGTAGAATAATATATCTGTCACTACGTGCTACAGGCTTTCCATCTATCCTACATGGGGATGGTATAGAGTTACAGTTACAGTTATAGTATGCTTGTAGGCTTGTTGCATAAGATAACTGAAAGATGCCTAAAGTAAACACAAAGTATGTTAAATAGGAATATTGTGAAAGTTCCAGAATGACAATTGTCAATTTTTTATTTGACAATTGTTTTTTGTCAAACAAAAAGAATATATATACAATTTACAATTTTACAATTTACAATTTAGGCATTTAGCAGACGCTCTTAATCCAGAGCGACTTACATTAAGCAAGAACAAAAGCATGGGAATACATCACATAAAAGCATTTATCATGAAACATGCGTAAGCTAAGAAAGTAACAGTGGAATATCTATATCATGAAAACTATACATACACTATACATATAAACTATACATATTTACTACTATGCTATACATATGTACTATGGCGTGCTATGACTATATACAATACAATTATAGTGCTGTCTACATAACATGCTATAAGTCTGTGTCAAATGCTATCTAAGGATATATACTCTTTGAGGTAAGGTGAATGTAATTCAACTTAACCCTAGAACACTAAATACAGGTGATTTTCACCCAGACAATCATATTTTTTATTTTTTATTTTCCATAACGTTGCTGATGTCTGAGGTGGGTACCTTCATGATGCTCAGTGACATCATAGAAGGTAGGTTTTTTTTACCCTGCCCACGTCCATGTTTAATTTGTTTGTGTTTTTCACCCGCGTTTAGTGATAGAGGAAAATCCCATACACCCACAATGGGCTTTCTTTTCTTGCTTTTTTTCCACTGGACCATTCTCACAACCAAACCAAGGAGAAGTTCCTATAGCTCCATTATGTTTTTTGTTTTTTTGGAATATGATATCTATTTGTCTTTCTTTTTTGTGAAAAGTCATGATGAGAAATATTTTTTATGGCATATTTTACATTACTAAACTAAAATATACCTGTGTTTAGTGATGGTGTGACAAAATGTTAATGTTCTATGGTTAAACAACTACCGGTATGCTGGTGGTTTGGGACATTTATAAGGGCTGTATTTTGCGTGTCTTAAGTACCAGGTCTTATTCCCTAACTTGAGTAAAGACCTGGAGGCGTGATCAATGCCATTTGGCTATTCTGAGTGGCCAAAGAGCATTGATCACGCCTCCTGGTCTTTAGTTTACTCAAGTTAGGGAATAAGACCTGGTACTTAAAGGTATATTCAGTGATTTCACTCAAAAAACCTTAGGTTTCGTTTTTGGCTGTGGGACCCAGCCTTTCGTCCAATCAGGATAGAGAGTCAAAAACGAAACCTAAGGTTTTTTGACCCCCAGGGGTTAACTGGGGACAGGGAGGAACTCCTTATATGGCCAGCACACTCTATAGTAGGGAGGATTATCACAACAAAACAAAAAAATAAGTGATATTTGAATTAAGTGAAATCACTGAATATACCTTTAAGACACGCAAAATACAGCCCTAAACCTTTACTGACTTTGATTTCACAGTTTTTCTGACATTACTCCTCCTGACCCTTTCCCTTCACGTAGACTAGTGGTCTGTTTGATTTTGGATGAAGCCATTGGATTTGGGTTTTTTTTGTCTTTTTTGTTTTGAAAGTCTAGCCCAAAATAATGAAAAGTTATAGTTACAAATACAGTTCAAAACATCCATGATTTTATTACCTGTGCATTGATGTTTAGTCAATTATTTTGTTACGGTTGTTATAATGTTTTAATGCCCATGAACACGATTAACTAATTAAATCTAAAAATAAAGCCATCTATGTTTATGTATGATACACTGGCCAAAGCTATGAATAGACAATGCCCTGTATTGACTCCGGTACAGTCCTTCAAGTCTCAGAATACCAACTGAACAAAAATAACAGAAACCTAAGAATATCTTCTCCATAATACATAACATGAAAATGTATTTTTAGGGTCATCTGACTGCTTTTGGTTACACGCACGCACGCGCACACACACACACACACACACACACACACACACACACACACACACACACACACACACACACACACACACACACACAACTGAATGAACTGCTGTATCAGTAAATCTTTGTTTTCTTTCAGTCCATTTGTCTCTCCATGTGGTTTTCCTGCCTTTTTGAAGGTATACACACATGCCCTCCAGCAGCACACACACACACACACACACACACACACACACACACACACACACACACACACCACACGCACGCACGTCACTTTTGGCAAGCAACATTAAGAAAAAAACTGTGCAAAGGGAGAAATGGGGAGTCAGAAGGAGAGAGAGTGAGTGAGAGTGGATACACTAATCTCACACTGACGAAGGCTGGATAGCCAAAACGTTTGACCTTCATTGCTGTAAAGACATGGAGAAGAAATTAAAAAAGTTAACTCACTCTTGCCATTCTGAGTGTGCCCCAACACTTTTGTAAATGTTATGGGTCTAAGAGGATATCCACTGCACCAGATGATTCAGAGCGCAGTGGTAATGAAAGGTTTATCAGTATCACTACACTATAGTCTCTTACTATTACCATACAGTCTATGACTGGTACCAAATAAGGTTCTCTAAGATCACTTAATACAGTATCATGCTAAACGGGTTCTATTATGGACCACTTAATACGCCAGCTGAAAGGTTGTACAATAGTTAAGTGCATGGTCAAATGGGCCATGTGCATTTTCAGAGTATTATGTTTAGGGTTGGGGGGGGGGGGAGGGGGAGGACAAAGCCATACTAATTCTGTCTGTGGCAGCAGCCAATCAAACCCAATTTAAAGTTTTTCTTAACCAATCACGTCGTGTATACATGGCCATGTGAGGAGGTTAGCCAGAGCAAATGTTACGAGTGTAGGTGCATGAAGAAATGACCTCAATAGCTGAATTCCAAGAGCCAAAATCTGGGCCACTCGCTCACTCACACTTTATCACTCCAGCATATAGCAGTGCTACGGTGAAATTAGAGACCTGCTGAAATATGTGCCCATCGTGTAGACATCACATCGTCAGTGTCCGAACGTGAATCATTGCGGTTTGTTTATTAGCCTTCAGGCCACGTATTTAAAGACCTCCAGGTGAATTATGTGAAGTCCACAAGATGGTCACATATTTTGGCAGGTCACTGATTTCACCGTAACACCGCCATGCTGGAGTGACCGAGTGTGAGTGAGCGAGTGGCCAAGATTTGGGGTATTGGGGTCCTGGATATAGTACACCAGCTCACTTGTGAAGGGGGGGCATGCCCACGTCCTTCCTAACTGTCCAATGGAAACTATATTCATGATAAGTCCCACTTCCTTCTTCTCCCATGGGTTGAGCGATTATTGGCAATAATAACTCCAGTTCGATAATAACGCTGAAGGACTTAACATGTCCTGCCCCTATAGGCGACTGGAACACATCACGGAGAGTAGATCTAAAAGCTCAAAATAAACAATCAAATAAACATTCTTCCCAATGCACAAGATACTGACAAAGCATACATTTGTTATGGACTATTGTTGTGACCAATGCACACAACTGTACAGATAGACATCACACTCATGGTGTTACACCAAACAGACTACATATATCAACGGAAATCAACTAAATGCCACACCATAATACAACACTACACATGAAGGCCCACCACATAATCCCCCAATGTATTCCCATATTTAAACTAAACTGCTCTCTGTCGAGTGCCTGCTTGTTGCACACAAGTAGGCTAGTGCGCAAGCAGAGCGCGCAAGTAGTCGACCGCTACAAACTGTCAAATCTCAGCTTCTCTCATGTTCTTCTGTTAACTGTTGAAGAACATGAAGGAACATGAAGGTAATTCTATTTAAGCATTTCAAATTCATTCTTTCGTTACGTAATTAACAACAATCAATTACGTAATGTTGTAATTAATACGGATGAGTGACGGCTTTTTTTTTTTATATATATATTTTATCCCACGATTTTGTAACCCATTTTTCACCTCTGTGTCAATCATCTAATGTGATCCTGGGCTCTACACACCCTCCACCAACATAGTCCCCATATATGGGGGACAAGGGGAGACCAACCTAGTCCCCATATATGGGGGACAAGGGGAGACCAACCTAGTCCCCATTATATGGGGGACAAGGGGAGAGCAACGGACTTGAACTCATGCTTCCTTCATGCCTGAGTGTCCAAGTTTACACCTGACAGGGGGGAGTTTCCCTGGTTGGACGTAGCGCGTGGAAGGAACACGTTATTCCAACCAGTTCCTTTCCCCGCCTTTGACGGCTTTCGATGGTGACGTATGTGTCGATCAGTGTCGGGTGGATTAAAGGAAATGCCTCTATGTGTAATATGTACTGTATATGTAATGTGTAAGTTGATTAGCGGTATACTGTGGTTACTTTGTGTATGCCCCGTTTGATGCATATGTAAGGTAGCAGCATGACGTCAGGGTATAACTGGTACAACTAGCTCTCAATGATGACGTAATAAAGTGGTGGATTAACCCATTCTGACCTGAGATCAGATTCATACGAGGTTTCCACTGGACACACACTGGTCTGATTAACCCATTCTGACCTGAGATCAGATTCTAAAAAATGTCAGTCGTTCTTCGATTTTTCAAAAATAGCAGACCTACAAGCTCATAGCGCGCCACTCGGTGGCGCGATATGAGCTTGTAGATCTGCTATTTTTCAATAGCTAAAGCATAACATGATGCTAACACCAAAATGGGTTCCCGTTCAGAAGGGTATAACTGGTACAACTAGCTCTCAATGATTATGACGTAATAAAGATGTGGATTAAAGGACCCAATGCCAGGGGGTAATTGGTTTTCGATGGTGACGTAATGACGATATGTTTTAGTGTTGGGAGGATTAAAGGTAATGCCCCTATGTATACATGATGTATGTAATCCGACACCACTGCCATATCAAGCACAAGTAGTCATTATGTCATACTCTGGCACGGCGCATACACATCAAACGGCGACATACGAAAACGGAAACTATTACTTACGCAAGTAATAACATTAATGTGTAAGGATATTTTCTTCCTGACACCAAAGTGGCATCAGTGAATCCACGTTGTGTCTGGCCAAAGCCAGGCTACCAATCATATCCAGAGAGCCTCTCATCTAGCCTGGTTAATAAACCAGACCGAATCAGCCGTTGGCAAAAAAAATATTGCCTACCGGCGGATTACGGTCTGGAGAGGCTCAATTGTACGCCCATTTCCTACACCAGAGAAATGGGGCGGTCAATGGGGCGGCCAAATGGTACAGTGACTGTCAATGCTTGAGACCTTTGACTGACAGTAGCTCTGACCAATTGCGTCAAAGAGAAAATGTTTCAACCCGCCCCCCCCCCCCTGGAAATGAAATCCAAGCTGAGCCTCCCCAGACTAATATCCCGCGGTCTGTGCGATATTAGTCTGGTTTATTAACCAGGCTACCTCTCATCTACCAGTGGCCCCTGATTGGTGCATGGATTCCAAGCCACTGTGGACCAATCATGTTGAATCTGTATCTATAGTCTATGGCTATACTAGTCATAAATCACGCTATCGGGGTCCGGGGACGAGAAGTAGAAAGGCGAAATCAATGGAACTAATGTAGTATACTATAACTATTTGTCTGCATCACAATGAAAAACCGTTGAGATTGACAACCACTGCTTTTGGTGCGTATAGGGGTGAGTGGAAGGAAAGTCACACAAGGAGAAGTGACGGCAAGAGAAGCAGGACAGCTCTGACAGTTGGATTAAGGATGTAGGAAAGAATGATGGGGAACAGTAGAATTAGGCAGGCAGGCAGGCAGGCAGGCAGGCAGGCAGGCAGGCAGGCAGGCAGGCAGGCAGGCAGACAGACAGACAGACAGACAGACAGACAGACAGACAGACAGACAGACAGACAGACAGACCACCTCAGAGGGAAAGCTTTGGTGGTTAAGGTCTCGGTCCCCCCACCCCCTCTCTCTCTCTCTCACTCTCAGAGCTGATCTCCCCTTTGGCCAGTAGGCCTACCGTGGTTGGACCTGTTGCCAAGTCATCTCTCAATCTCCTCTCCAAGTTGTTTGTGTTTCTAAGTGTGTGCGTGAGAGCGAGAGCAGGAGAGAGAGACCGAGGACACCAGTATGGCTGTAAAGCTATAGCTATTAAGCTCAACAGTTACAAATGCCCAATTTGACGTTATTATGGAATGTGTGTGTGTGTGTGTGCGTGAGTGGGCGCGTGCGTGTTTGTGTTTGAATCAGCTTCTGTTTTCACAAGTAGCCTGGAAACAAGCTTCCGTGCACACATATATACATGCACACACACATGCAAATTCAATGATCATCATAGCAAGTTAGCTAATGCAGGCTCATTTTCTACGTTGTTTATCGAAGAGAGAGAGAGAGAGAGAGAGAGATCGAGCTTTATATCAAGTAATCTCAAGAGAAAGGATTTTAAACTTTTGTCAACAGATCCAACTCTACCCTTCCCCTTTTCGGGATGGGAATTAGACAGGGAGGCGCTCTAAAAGCTCAAATCCAATATAGGAGCGACCATTGGAGAGAGCCAAGTAAATCAAGTTAAGAGAGAGAGAGAGAGAGAGAGAGAGAGAGTCTGTGTGTTTGAATGGCGCAGAGCGGGATCTTTGATAGAGCATGTATGTTTACACTTCAGGAGTGGGGGGTGCTGTGATATTGTCTGGTATGTGGAGAGTTAGAAGAAGCTGTGCTTAACTCAATCTGCAAGATAAATATCCCTGGGCTGGAGCGCCAAGCAGCACATTCATGCTCACTTTTTTCTTTCGACCCACTTCTTTCCACATTGTTCTCTCTCTCTCTCTCTCTCTCTCTCTCTCTCTCTCTCTCTCTCCCTCTCTCTCTACCTCTCTCTCTCTACCTCTCTCTCTCTCTCTACCTCTCTCTCTCTCTCTTTCTCCTCTCCCCTCCTCTTTTCAGTTAGATGTGATTTATTTAAGTTCTCTCTCTCTGGAGTTCTGTTCTGCTAATTTGAACTCACTCAATGACTCACAACTTGGTTCTATTTCACAACTTGGTTGTATTTTACAAACCCATATGGGTCAATTGTTGAACTCCTGGACTTGAGTTATCACTGAGCATTTTTATTGTGCACCACTGTATAATCTGTTAGGTTTTAATATGGCGTTCCCAGTCTCATCCTAACTTCTTAAACAAACATATTTTAATATTCCTCCACATTCCTGATCTGTCTCTCTCTCTCTCTCTCTCTCTCTACCTCTCTACCTCGCTCTCTCTCTAACACACACACACACACACACACACACACACACACACACACACACACACACACACACACACACACACACACACACACACACACACACACACACACACACACACACACACAAATCAACTGACTCATACCAATAGATCAGCTTTGAAAAGAACATGCCCAATAGTAGTGGTTTATAAAGTGTCCTTAATAAACCACTGGCATGCAGTTGTGGCAGTACAACAATCCTTTTACATTATTTGTAAAAGGTTGTCCTTTATTCTATAACTCATGGATTAAAGTTCTCAGTCACCATGACTGATTTCAGTCATTTGGATTCCATAGAAGCCAGCATAGGAGCCATGAGCATGTATTCTATGGAAGCATGTTGCATATCGGAAATAGCGATTTTCTGTCATTAGTTATTTTAAGATGAAAGGGTATTTGAAGTGGTCAATAGCAATAGAATTATAGATGTTCAGAAGCATCTTCCATAAACAATGGTGTCAGAAATGACATAAAAGCAAAGGTTTCTTCAACCGGTTGGCTCTATGTATAGAACAGCAGCAACATAGGTATATGTATTAATAAACATCATCATCATTAAACTTTCAGTCATGAGACTTTATTTAGCTTTCAGAATTAAATGAACACATGAAGATTATACTGTGTATAGTATATCTCTCTTTGATCGTGCTGACTCTCTTTCTCTGTCAATCTCCATATCCTGCCATCTGAGGGGCATTATAAGGGTTAGATCGGTGGTCCATGGAGGTGAATGAGTTGGTCCAGCAAGGGTCACTATGGTGTGGGGACAGGGTCAGTCACAAAGGTCACAGTTCATGGAGCTCGGGGTGCACTATATAGCCACTGTCCAGCGGTATGTTTGTATTTGTGTGTGTGTGTGTGTGTGTGGGGGGGGGGGGGCTAGCCGAATCACTGTCATCATCTCAGAAAACACTGAACCAGAAAATAATTTGAGTAAGTTTTAATTTCCTTATATGTTGATTTATCTTTGGATTAAAATTACAAGAATCCACACAACAGCTCTGCCTTCATTATATAGGCTCCTGATGACAGCCAAACTAGTGGCCCAAACGTTGTAATGTATACTGACACTTTGTCGGAGCAAAGCTCTTGTGCGGATTCTTCTCATTTTTAACTGTTACTCACTCTTTTTTGAGCACCAAATACCAGCACCAGTGACCAACTGGGTGTGCACAACTTTCACTGTTGAACTTACATTGTACGCTTACTTTTCGATTGTGTATTACTATTATTCTTAAAAGAATATTCTAATTTTATTTGACATAACTTCCTTACATTTATTGGTATAACTGTCCTAAAAAGTAGGTCCTAATACCTTTATCTAATTTATCTACATTATTTAAGTATAAAAAGGTATAAAAAGGTTCCATGTTTTGTTTTGTTTTTATGTTTTTTTTGTGGCTTTCGCCTTTATTTTATATTTTTTATGGAGGGACAGACAGTAAGTAGGCTGACAGGAAATGGGGAGAGAGATGGGGGGGGTGACATGCAGGCCTTCGGGATCGGGAGTCGAACCCGCGGCACACTGCCAGACTGGATTACCAGCCAAGGTGCCTGGACCACTGAGCCATGGCCCAGGCCAAAAAGGTTCCATGTTTAACATTTTTGAGGGCTCCTATGCACAGCTTTGTGTGTATGTGTCTGTGTCTGAGTGTCGCTCACTTCACACAAGTTTGATTTTCTTTTTGGCCTATCTGCCCTTATATACCGACAGTATCAAGTGAAGATGGACAGGAAAGAGGGAGAGAGAGAAGGGCAAAGGCCGCCACGAACAGGACTCGAACACGCAACGCGCTACAAGTGTGATTCTTTTAAACCACTTTCAACCTGGCATGAATGGCATCCCTATTTGCAAAACATTGTACACATTTCTACAAAATTCCACCAGCTCTGTGAGCTTTTATGCTATTGTATTTTCATATAGAGCCTCTATATATATGAAAATAGCATTTCTAGAGAGACTTTTTAACTTATAGGCCAAAGGTTTTCTCTGGACCGTTAAAGGGAAACTTCACCCTTTTTGCAAAAAATATATATGTTAATGACGTTTAGAAGATTTACACTTTCCTGGGGGTCTTTATGTGTGTAATGTGGTTTTAGATATTTTTGATATTAGCAGTGAGCAGTACGCGTCTCTGATGTCATGGTCATGGACACTGGGCTAACTTACTTCCTAGACTACATGTTGTCTGCAGTAACACAGCCCTCCCCCTATCCACAAGGAGGAGCAGTGCACCAAAGCATTATGGGAATTGTAGTCCGGGAAGGAAGTGAGCCGAAGACATCAGAGACACTGCTAAAATCTAAAATATCTAGAACCACATATTGCACGCAAAAAAGACCCCCAGGAAAGTGTTTTAAATCTTCTAAACATCATTAACATGTATTTTTTCTCCACATTTTGGGCGGGAACCCCTTTTGGTGTTTTAAACATTATGTTCTAATTTAGCTATTGAAAAATAGCAGATCTACAAGCTCATAGCGCGTGCCTCAAATCTTTCAGAAAATTGTCGTGATTTTTCCGAGTCAGGCCTGAATGGGTTAACAGATCACGTAGCCTACACACAGCAATCTCCTGTGTGTTCATTTATATAATATAGTTAAACTCAGTCAGGAGTCAAGACTGACCACTGTCACCGGAATAAATGTCTTCTCTGAGACATCTGGATAGGATATACAAATAAACCTTCACAATAGTGTGTGGCTGTGTGCGCGCGCACGCACGCGCACACGCGCACACACACACACACACACACACACACACACACACACACACACACACACACACACACACACACACCAACCAAATGCAGGTTGAAATCAAACACAGATAATGGGCCCTAATGGAAGCCAGGCTTGTGAATCCGTGCTCTCTCTCTCTCTCTCTCTCTCTCTCTCTCTCTCTCTCTCTCTCTCTCTCTCATCAGCATGCAACTTCCTCTCTTTTCTTTGGCGTGTTGAGGGTTAATGTTAACTATAGGGCTTTTTACCCGCAGTGGTGAAATTCAAATAGGAACCCGCATGACTTAATTTAAAGAAAGAAGGAAGAAAAATATCAAAAAACAGGGTGTTTTGGTATGCTCTTCATTTGGAAATATATAGGCTATAGTATAGAATAGAAAATGGGTCAGACAGACTTCAAACTGCACTACAGCCTACTTGGAAATCATCTTGTGGAAGATTTACAGCCCCTCCCCCGTTAAACCATGCCCTATATTATGTGCACATGCATGGCCAACATCAATGACTCAATATCAGCAGTTTGACTATACAACAACTCTGGTGAATTGTGTGATGAATGAGAGACCAACAGATACGGAGAAAGAGAGAGGAGGTTGGGGGGTAGTGGGGAGGAAACTGACAGAAGGAAACAATTATTCGACCCTTTATGCCACATTCTATTATGCACATCTTGCCTCACCTTGTCAGTCCTCAAAATAAGACTATAAATCATCAAGAGCTGCACACTTGAAACCCTGCCAGATATACCTTCCTTCACTTCACATAAGATAACGCGAGGTCATCCCCGTTAACTTCAACATCAAAGAGGAGAGGCCGTGCACCTGGAAGTGTGCATGCGACCCGAATCACCCGATCGCGCGCGTGTGTGTGTGTGTGTGTGGGTGTGTGTGTGTGTGTGTGTGTGTGTGTGTGTGTGTGTGTGTGCGCGTGTGTGTGTCATAGCCTAGCCTATACATTCGTTCCTCTCTGCGTGTGAGCTCAAGTTTAGGGTAACACAGCCACGGTAATCAGGGCCGGGAATCGATTCACCCCCCCCCCCCGTGGCTGGCGAGGCGCTCGGGTCAGAGATGATGGTTTTTCCTTCCACACGCGAGGAAACCCTAGCTACTCCACTGGGATGACGATGGGAACTGCATGGGGGTTTCTATCCCCAACGCGGTGTTGTTGTTCTGTTCACAGCCAAAGAAGAAAGCCCACACATTTTCTCATCAGAACATAAATAGGCCTATAAAAATACATTTTCTATTTTTCCTTCAACCACAATTAAAGTAGCCTGTTCAATCCCGTCACTTTGTTAAAGTCTAGTCTGTTGTTCAATGCAGTATATATAGGCTGCATTTGCCTGTAGATATTATTTATTCATTAATTTAATTAACAAAGTCAAAGAGAAATAATTAAATCCTATATGGGTCTATATACTGCTACTCAGCAGGCATGAGAATATAGGCTGTTAAGTTATTTCTTGCTGATATGTTCATCATTCCAGTGGCTTTTATCTGTCTGAATAACCGTCATGCCACCTGCATGCATGACTAGCAGGCCCATTCCCTAACGACCTGGTCTATAATATGGACATCTGGGATTCCCATCCTGATCTCACACTCACAGCCCTCTTTAAATGGGACAATTCTTTCCCATATAGCATGAACTGCAGCATGTCTCCAGTGCAGAGTGCACCCAAACACCACAATCAAATGGTTTCTTTGTCACGCATGTCGTTATTGTGGATTGTTCATTTATTTATTTTTCTGGGGAAGTTCTGCGACTGCAACTGAAGAAATAAAAAATTGAAAGATCTATATCACAGCTAGGGGCGATGTAAAATCTCAATTTCATCTATTCAATGAAATATGCGACAGGCCTGTCTGTGTCAGTTATTCGGTTATTGGATATATAATGCAACTTAGAATATAATGTATATCCACACAACAGTCAAACAGAAAATATTCTATAAATGTTTATATTTATTTCAGAGATTATCCAAATATTTACAACGCTCAAAAAATGCATAGACTCCAGATCCACTGACCACTGTGCATTCGCAATAATATCCCAAAATAAATATTTTCAGCTTGAGTGGGGAAAGGGAAATCGATCTGAATCTGATGTAGAAAAAATAAATAGAAATCTGTTGAACAAACTACATAGAATGTGGAATGATATGTCGCTCATTTCATAACAGAGAGAGAGAGAGAGAGAGAGAGAGAGAGAGAGAGGAGAGAGGAGAGAGAGCTCACAGTCTTTAGTACGTTTTTGATTTTTTTTTTACAACATTCATATAGTCGCAGTGGTCCTTGAAAATGATGCATTCGTGACATGCACGCTCTTCATAATAGTTTTTCTTAAGTGCTCCCGTGCAACAAAATAGAGTCCATGTATGCAACGGAAAATGAAATGCTCCTCCACTCCACGCTCCCCTTTGAGGCCTGACGCTCTATTATAGTCAGCCGTGTCCCCGCCGTGGAATCTGCATGTCTGTGTGGGGGCATGGTGGCCGATCCACAGACACAGGTGGACAAACTGTGAACAGAAAACATTAAAAACACAAGTTTAATTATTGACAATCGGCATTCGGCATTCTTCGTATACGGGAAAACCCGTGCGTAAAAGTGAGCATATATAAACAAATGTCCTCTAGATTTTGACAACATATTCTTTAGTTTATAAAACAGTGGTTCTCAACCAGTGGTCTTTGAGGGGGTTCCAGGTGGTCCCCTGTTGGTAGTATACTAACCAAATGGACCATGTGCATGCACCTACCGTAGATCTTTAACGCTCTCAAGAGTTAAATATTTTCGAATTGTGGACTAAATCTTATCCAACGACAACAATATTCTTTAGTTTTGGGTCTGAAAGGTTAAATCTCATCAAATGGTGGTCCCGTGGCTCAAGTGCCGAATAAATAATGGACCTTAATATGAAAAATGGTTGAAAACCACTGATTTAAAACAATCACTGTGAAGAAGGCCCAACCTACCGTTGTTGTTCCATCCTCGCTCCCTCCATGCAGCCTCCCCTCAGCCTCATGTAGTGGACATGGACAACGAGCCTCCCATCCTCCAAACGGAGAACGCGTAGCTCAGCCGTTCGTGCGCCACGTAGCTGCAGCCGCCGCCGGCCGCCCCGCCGCCGCCGCCGCGCGCCGCATCCATCTCGTCGCTCTGGAGGACCTGGTACAGGAAGTCTATGTAGCGCGCGGCCAGCTTCAGCGTCTGGATCTTGCTGAGCTTGTCGGACGGCAGCGTGGGGATGATCTTGCGCAGCGACGTGAAGGCCTCGTTGAGGGACTGCGTCCGCTGCCGCTCGCGGACGTTGGCCATGACGCGCTGCGTCTGCAGGTCTTCGAATGAGCTGCGGGGGCTGCTGGCGTCGCTGCTGCCGCCACTGCTGCCATGGGTCTTCCTCCCCCTCTTCTTTATTCCGTGGTTTGGACTCTCCAACAAGCCCCCCTCTTCTTCCTCCTCCTCCTCTTCCTCCTCCTCCTCCTCCTCCCCCTCCTCCTCCTCGCCCGCGTTCCTGCGTGTCGACCGCCGTTTTCGTGCGCCTCTCCGCGGCTGACGGTCCGTCTCCTCTTCGCTGTTCCCGGCGCTGTCCCGCATCGGGGAATCGTCTTCCCGCATTGTTTCGGGCCTATATTATGTAGCCTTTCTCTCTCAACCTCCTCAACCCTTTGACCCTGTAGTCCTTAACACGGATTAGAGGATCAATAAACACGCGTTAATCCGTCGGAGGGGGAATTTTGCGGTATACCGTTCGTTCGCGCACACTGGCCGCGCGCCACAGTCAGAGTGCTGTCCGCCAGACTGGGGAGGCTGGGGCTCTTATAGCAGCAGAGCAGGCAGGAGGATTTTGGGGAACGTTGTGATTTTGTGGGAGGGGGTGTAACGTAATACCACCAGGAGAAGGGGAGGCTATGAGAACTATGACGGGGGGAAAACAATCATTTTTCAAAGAGCTATACAGTATATTTGTCGGAGATAAAAAATGTAAAGTCTGCATGTGGCCTATATAACTTTACGCATGTATGAAGCTGAGATTGTATATATAAGACATGTGTGTTTTTATATGTATGTCTGTATTGGGTGCATGCATGGAGGTCTTGGAATAAATACAAATGGTTATATCATAAAGTGGTCTGCAGTTCAGCATATGGCTAATTTTATTTGCTTTAGCGAATTTTACCAAAATATCTGAATTTCATTTGAATTTCGTGAATCAATATGACATGACACATTACATGCATGCGCAAACATCGTGGTGGATAGCCTATATACAGATGACGAAAATTGCAGTTCACAATAATAATTTCTTAAGGCGCACTATATTTTAAACTTATACTTCATCCAGATTTGTAGTGTTCTCCCACTTAGACAAGCAGTTCTGGCCGTAGGCTATATACGTGGCGTGGGCTGCAGACAGGAGTGGTATAGTATAGTGAAAAAGTGAAAATACCAGGCGGGCCTGCATGCAGGCTTTGCTGAAACGAGGGAGCTTTCAGCAGCGGGGGTCTCTGGCTGCTCATAAGCAGAGCCGGGCTGTTTATTTTCCCGTCAGCAGGCCCGGGCGTTGAGGTATGCGCTAAATGTGTCTGAACTCCTGCAGGGATTCTCGACTCAGCGGCTCAGGTTTAAAAGGCAGGGCCGTCCCAGGGTGCGCGCAGGGCGGATCCGAGCGCACAGCGGGGGACGCTGATGCGGTCGATGGCTGGAGAGTGCATTGCAAACATTGGAGGTGAGAAAGATGGAAAGGTATGTATATATGTGAGAGAGACGCGCGCGCGCACACACACACACACACACACACACACACACACACACACACACACACACACACACACACACACACACACACACACACACACACACACACATATGACCACCCACTTCTTCTTGAGGCCACCGCAAATGTAATATTAAAAGCCAACAGAAGTCTTTTTATGTGCATGTAGAAGTCGCGCAGTCTGCCAACCTCAGCAGGCATCAGTGGTGGTGAGTAATCCCGCTATATAGTGCCTCTTCATCTCCGCTGGAGGGCATGATGATGTGAGGAGGAGGAACACACGCACGCACACATACCAGGATATTCCACTCTGATTCATTTACAAGGCTATTATTTATTTATTTTTTTACTCTTTTTTACTTACACTGCCTATATGGACACAGAATCCTCTATATAAGTGAAATCGCCTGAGAGTTTGATTGGAATGAATACACTGACTGACTGCAGCACTATACGCAACATGACCTAATTAATCACAATATGTATTGTATACCCCATTTCTAGGATCCGATTAATATCAACTTCGCTGTAACCCAAGTCGCCCCGATCCTTTATGCAAACATCCTCCCTTGCAGAGCCTTCAATCAGAAGTATTAGCTCTTTTACCCCAATTTACACCCTGCTGCTAAAGTTAATTCCGAAGGCAATTAGGGCCACTAATCTTATTTGAGACTGAAATGCATTTTCTGCCAACATATATATAGGTTTTTCAGCGTTCATTTCACTGCAGCCAGCAGACAGTGCGTGGTGCCCTGCAGCGTGCATGCTGCTCTCCAAGGTACTGAACTATAGCAACACCTGAAACAGCACACCTGATTATATACCTATATTCCGGTGGTCCTTAAAGGTATATTCAGTGATTTCACTTAATTCAAATATCACTAATTTTTTTGTTTTGTTGTGATAATCCTCCCTACTATAGAGTGTGCTGACCATATAAGGAGTTCCTCCCTGTCCCCAGTTAACCCCTGGGGGTCAAAAAACCTTAGGTTTCGTTTTTGACTCTCTATCCTGATTGGACGAAAGGCTGGGTCCCACAGCCAAAAACGAAACCTAAGGAGTGAAATCACTGAATATACCTTTAATTGAGCTATAGGGGGTTCCAGGTGGTCCCCATGCAGCTAAATGAGGTTCCAGGTAATACTTTAACTTCATGGCAAATATCGTTTATACTCCACTATATACATTTATTTGAAAACTTTAGTTCTTACTATATACTTCTTTGTATATTGAAATAACATACAAACCACTTCAGGCCTGTAGACTATACATTTCGGCCATTTGAAAATAGCCGATTTACTGCAAGTTTACAAAAGTCACAATGAGGCGACGCATTGTGAGCTTGTAGATCTGCTATTTTCAAAAGATTGTTTTATTTTTTTACATTGTATACATTTGAAAACTTGTGAAATGAGACATTCTGCATATAATGAATGATTATACTTTTACTTTTGGTACTTTAAGTACATATTTATACCAATGATTTTGCAGGCTATATATACATTTTGAATTATGGACTTTTACTTGGATGGAGCATTTCTGTATATACATTCCAGTATTGATACTTTTACTTATAAGTAAAACAATTTAGTATATACGCTTAGTTTCCACCACTGCCACCATGGCGACAGACTGACAGCCATGCAGTGTTCAGTTCTCCAACAGGTCCGTCATGAAGTCGATGTAGACGATGGCCAGGCGGAGCGTCTCGATGCGCGACAGCCGCTTCTCGTACGCGAACGTGGGCACCTTTCTCCGGAGCTCGTCGAACGCCTCGTTCAGGCTGAACATGCGCCTCCTCTCGCGCACGTTGGCCGCCTGTCGCTGGCCCACCGTGATGACCCTCCGCCGCTTATTGCCGCCGCTGCAGGACCTCCCGCCGTGCGCGTCATGCTCCGTCTCCTCCTCCGGGTAGTAGCCGTCGTCGTCCTCCTCCGCGTCCCCGTGGTGGTCCCCGTGGAGCAGGTGCAGGTCTTCTTCAGTGTGTGTCTCCCGCCGGCTCCAGGACGGGTGAGGGTCGTATAGTCGGGTGGTCCGGTAGGCCTGATGGCTGGTAGTGTTACTATCCATCACTTGCTGCTTTGGTCCCAATAATGGACGCTTTATATGATGATGAAACTCCGTCAGTTCCATATGTCTATGAACGTGGAGTCTATACAAAGCGTTCTTGCATCTCCATCATGGCCCCAACTGGACCAAAACACATGAGCCCCGGCCGTCTCACATTGAATATGGGTCTTTGTATATATATGTGTTTTGGTGTTCAGTCAAGCGAAAAACCAGTGGGGAGAAAGAAAAAAGCTTTATAAGGATTGATTGGCTTCTAGACTAAAGTGATCGCACACGGAGGCCGGCTGAGCGCGCGTGGAGGCGAGTGAGCGTCTTCATAATATAATTCCATCCCTTAATTCTTCAAATGTGGTCAGCGGGTGATGCCGTGCAGTTCCTTCTTGGCTCACGTCCAAATAGCCATTTCCCCGCTGTTTTAATAAGCCCTCGGTCTGATCTCCCAGCACGACCTTTTTCATGTCCCCCTCTACCCTTAAATCGGGTCCATTTCAGACGACACTATAGCCGTCCTATAAGTGAGTTTGAATCCGAGGAGCGAAGCTTAAAAAGGGAACCGATGAAAGGGAGGTGAACCAAGGCCCCGCTTGACGCTAGTGCTGTTCCTCTTCGAAGCTTTTAATGATGCGTCTGAAGAGCGGAGGCTCTTGACAGAGGGGTCATACAGTCTTGTTTGCTCTTTTCTCCTCCACTTCGGAGGCTAAATAATGACACTTTTATCACTTAAAACAGGCCAGAGAACGAGACCAAGCGGAACATTCCCCAACAGTCGCTATACACTGCGAGCTTTTCTGTTGCAAATTAAAGCAAATAGCTTCCCCGTTCCCATGGAGGGACAGTGTCCACAACCCGAGGGCCGCTGACAGGCTCAGTAACTGTGGGCCTTAGTCATCAGAGGGATGGGGAGGGAGTGTTGGTCATTCAAACGTTCCTTAATAAGAGAGTAGCCTATATGTATAGCTTGCCCTAGATAATAAAAAAGAAAAAAAAATGGTGCCAGACATTAAAATTACTTATAAAAATTCGAATCATGTAAAAAAAGAGAAGAAAAACACATCACTCTACTTATGACATAGAGTCATAGACTATATATAAAATAATGCAAAGAGAAGACATTTCCATATTATTATATAGGATGCCATTAATGGTGCATGATGTGTCACATATAGGCCTATATGGGTGTAGCCTATGCTGTATCTTGGCTATGGGGCACAAGCTCATGCAGGCACACTTGAGACAAGTGTGCCTTTATGGATAAATTACACAAATACAATATTTAGTCTCCATTTCCAACTGCAGTGAGTGAACATAAGATTAATGTTAAACGAAATCCAGCTGAAATTAATGCTCTTTAAGGTGCTTTTAAACACATGATTGATTTTCATTTAGTTTCCCTTGAGGCATTCACACATTTTGGCATCAGTCTTTGTTATATGCTCGGAGTTCCTCCACCACTGACGACCTGTTAACACATTATGTGAAATATTTCGGACAATTAGTTCATATGGGGGAGATATAAATTCCACCCTTGTTTCACTAACGTTGAATTTATACCGCACAGCAAAGAATAAATCATTTAAAATTTCTTCCTGTGTTGCCTTGTTGAAGTTTGGACTTTATATGCTGTAAATTAACCAATTGACCAAGGATATAATCTCTTCAAACTCAGTGGTGTAAACTAACTATACAATTCATGAGGTATTGTGCAGAATATAAGACGACTGATTATAAGATGACCCTCATTTTTCAAGACTCATTTGTGGAAAAATGTCAAATAGTCTAGTCCCTGATTATAATACGACCCCGTTTTTTAGGAAATGTCCATTTTTCAGCACAATAGGGTATTTGTAGCCTATACTTTACTTGAGTATTTCCAATTTCCAATAGTTTTACTTCTCCACTACATCTCAGAGGCAAATATTGTACTTTTACTCCACATTTATTTGAAAACTTTATAGTTACTTTGTAGATTTTGATTATTATTACAAAACATACATTAAAGGTATATTCAGTGATTTCACTCAAAAAACCTTAGGTTTCGTTTTTGGCTGGGACCTAAGCCTTTCGTCCAATCAGGATAGAGAGTCAAAAACGAAACCTAAGGTTTTTTGACCCCCAGGGGTTAACTGTGGACAGGGAGGAACTCCTTATATGGTCAGCACACTCTATAGTAGGGAGGATTATCACAACAAAACAAAAGAATAAGTGATATTTGAATTAAGTGAAATCACTGAATATACCTTTAACCACTTCGGCCATTTGAAAATAAACGATCTACAAGCTCACAATGCGTTGCGATGCGACATTTGAAAACTTGAAATGCTGCATGGGACATTCTGCACAATGAATTTGACTTTTGGTACTTTAAGTACATTTTTAAGCCAATACTTTTGTACATTTACTCAAGTAAATGTTGAATTCCGGACTTATATTAGTATTTCTACATTGTAGTATTTCTATATTGCAGTATTGATACTTTTACTTAAGTTACTACTCAAAGGAGTAGCCTATACTTTTTCCACCATGCACTGTTCAAACTGTTATTTACAGCGCCCCAGGGGCTTAGTGGCTGGAGGAGTGTGGGGTTACACATTCTGTACACATTTAATACACAGTGAAAATAAATCACACCCGTGTGAAGTGAGGGGCGCTATAGCACCCTACATCATCCATTCATTGTCAATGGGAATTTAATGTTTGTGTAAGATGAAAATCTAAAGCTGAATATAGGAGGGGTGCTACCCTAAGTTGTCACATTATAGCCTAAGCCTACACATTCATTATTTATTTCATTATTACTCCACAACTTGTTACACAAGATCCTATAGTTCTAATGCTATACCTCACATACCTTATCTGGAGTGAGTGGATGTGATAAACATTAATCCTACAATCATATTCCATGCAGCCGACTGGTTATAACTGGCATCCAATGTTTGCGGGAAGGGCCAGGGCTGGACTGGGTAAAGAATTCGGCCATGCATGACATTTGGCGCACAGAGGTGAAATCAGCCCTCAACTGTGTCCGTCCGTCCGACCGACCGACCGACCGACCGACCGACCGTTTTTGATATTCCACCCCGATTCCTGTTTGCCAAATGGTTTACAAATGTTGTGAACGGGGGGGACTCTTTCTTACAAAACATCTATCATGAAGGCGACTTCTGATCAACCAAAATTGGAATGACATGAATGCATGAGGGGCCTCTATAAACCGCAGCTCCAGAAGCACTTTCACTCCATGGGGGGTGCCACAAAATGAAAATAACGTAACTTTATATTATATCAAGGAAATGCCATTTCTCCTATAGCAACTTTCTCTGCTGCAACACATGACTTACACAGCCCTGGGTGGACTGGAGATATGCGCTCTACCCTGCGATCGCCCCTCTAAATAATTTATTATTATGATTTCAAAACACTCCTATATACAGTCCTTATTGAGGGACAGAATTTCTCGTTGATCTCTCAGCCTATGCTTATAGTTTATGTCGTATGGCGGTGTTACGTGCCGCAAATTGCAGATCTATACTACAGTGTTGTGATGTGAACGTTGTGAGCTTGAAGTGTAAATCAGGCTTCGGATATTTCCCGGACCATCACCTCAGTGACTTTCCAGACATGGGCTTGAACCGTTCTCAAACCATTAAGCTGTCTCCACCCTAAACGTTGTTAAATTCACCCAGGAGAGTATACAGAGGAGTTGGTTAAGTTTCCTCCCATATGTCATCATCCCTAACCAGCGTGAAGAAAAATATAGAAAACTCAGTGTCCATTAGAAACATGTATACAACATAAAAGAAACACAATAAAGAAAAGCGCACACCATGCTTTTTATGGCATTGTATCAGTAACATTAGAGGTGCTCCGATCAGGTTTTTTGGGACCAATCCCGATTGTATTTCTCACGATTGGCCGATACTTGTGCGCATGGGGAAATTTGAATATTTCCAAAATTATTGTATGTCAAACCCGTTCCTGTGTGTGGGGGAAGGAAGAGGAGAGAATGTTTAGGCCTGTCACAAAGACGCTAAATGATATTATTGAGGGGCACTTGCCACTAGCCCTCCTATATACAGGCCTAACAGTTTTTAGTTAAACAAACATTAAATGCCATTAGCAATAAAGAGAGTTTGTTTTGTCTGTGTTTGTTTCACATCACCATTACATCACCTAATCATAGCAACATGACTATATTAAGTGCCAAGGACGTCATCCCGTATCTAATTCAACTATGCACTGGATGCCATGCCCGTAAAGACGTATACAAAAAAGAAAAAAAAAAGCCCTCTCTTTTTTTATAATGGGAGATTTGGCACTCAGAGCCTAAACTGGTGACCACCAGGTGGCGCTGAAGGAGTTAACGTAAATGGTATAAAAGATCGGCTTCTGCAGATGGGGTAAATTGCAGATCACCGATCGATCGGAGCACCTCTAAGTATAACATGCCAAGCCTAATTTATATAGCCTATACTGTGTGTGACTATAGGCATGGTCATAGAGCACCGAAGTCTGATACTGTGTGAGAGTATAGGCATGGTCATAGAGCACCGGAGTCTGATGTCAATATTGGTAGAGGGCGCTAAGTCCACTGTACTTTTTATTTGCATTGTAATCCCCATAGGAGGATTTAAGATCATCAGCCTCATATACGAACTGTGATTGAAAAATAAACAAATCAGCAGGCCGTTTTACTCATATGGATATGTAGAATCCTCGCAGAGACGGTTTGTTTGTTTATTTATGGACAACAATTCTTATATGAGACGATTTTAAGATGATGCCCATGTTATTCTCCATATAGAGAAAATACTTCCGTGAACCATGCAGGGGATGAGCGATTGACGTCATGCAGGACTTCGGCGCTCTATTGTTTATAGATCTGGGCATGTGCTTGATAATTTTAATTGATTTAATATTTAGAAATGATGATAATTATAATAGAATTGCATTTTTAGTGCCTTTAGCTAGCATCTCTAATTTGGCAATTGCCTTTCATACACAATGAAATGGGTAAAAATGGGATGATCTCCATTGTTTGGCGCTGTGGACGTGGGTATGTTAATGTGAATGCTTGGTGTTGCCTGTCAAAGACCTCCAAATTGATGCGTATTATAGGCCACGGACAACCAGGTGAAAACATTTTGTGCCAGGGTCCAGGCCAGGGACCCCCATAAAAGAACAACGTTATTGTTACTGTATAGTGTATAGTACATCATTCTACAACTCCATATACTGGTCGGGAGATACAGTGGATTGAGTAAAACCTATCATCTGATTCTGACCTGAGATCAGATTCTAAAAATGTCTTCTACATCCTGACATTTTTCTGAAAAAGCTACGTTTCTATGTCAGTGGTTCTTCGATTTTTCAAAAATAGCAGACCTACAAGCTCGTAGCGCGCCACTCGGTGAGCTTCATGTAGATCTGCTATTTTTCAATAGCTAAAGCATAACATAATGCTAACACCAAAAGGGATTCTGTTCCTTTATTTAGCCGGGGACCCCCAGAACACCTGGGGGGTCCCAGACCCCACTTTGAGTACCACTGCCTTATGCATTTTGATGGGAGTTATCCGCATTCATACATAAAAGTGTCTGGGTGTGAAAGTGTGAGCACGTTGACCACTTGAAACGCAGCCCTATATACATACATTCGCCAAAAATAGCCAATTTACAAGCTCACAGGCTCACAGCAGTGATGCATTGTGAAGCTTGTAGATCGGCAAATTGTTGGCAACGAGATTTGATGTAGGGCGAAAAAAGAGAGCCCACCAAGTATACAATAGAGGCAGCTCATGTCCAGTTTCCTAAGTAAGGAGGGTTTAAGTGGTTAAATGTTACTGTGTACACTAGCAATCACTCAAAGTGAAGTGCTCTTCTCAACCCCCCTCGCCCCCTTTCTTTCTCTCCCTCCTCTTCCTCCCTATGTTTTCCTGGCAGGCGGATAAACATGATGGGACATTCCACTGGTCGCCGTGGTAACACTGAGAAAGCACAGCTGGGCGGGAGAATATGAGGTAATCTCACCCCGGGGCTGCTGGGTAAATATTGGTCTTAAATAAGGAGTAAAACCCCAAAAGAGAGAGAGACACACACACACACACACACACACACACACACACACACACACATAATACACACCTACAGGGATTTATTCCATTCTGTTTGTGCACGCACGCACGCACGCACGCACGCACGCACGCACCGCACGCACACACGCACACACGCACAGGGTCTTTATGCCACAGGACAGAGCTTCACACAGGCAGATATAATGACCCATTTCCTGTTCCTGTCCTTTATATCTGCTGCACAAATCTAAAGACATCACACAGAGTGAATCTAATGACAATATGTAGTGTGACATGTTATTTGAGCCGGTACACAGGGGAGGTAGGCATATACGGCATTATCAACCTTGCTCTAGTCAAGTCAACTCAACATGTTTAGCCCATTTCACGCAGGTGTAAACTAAATGTCTTTCACATTCAAATACAACAGTAATAGCGAAACACAGCATGTACTGTAGCAAAAACATACCATGACCTTATAGCCCCCCCCCCCCCCCCCCCCAACAAGCAAACACACATACTGTATGCCAACATACCGTAGCATCTGTTTAGTGCCAAACAAGCACGTCACACGCACACTTTCTAACCATAAAGACCTGGGATTGCAGCAAACAAGCAACAA
>NC_139697.1:5877448-5882448 GCF_964188405.1 Protomyctophum parallelum
GATTTGCAGATAAGCATCTGCAACCGGCCGGCAGGCAGCTGTGAAAAGGAGATAAGGTCCATCCGGTTAAGAGAATATTGATGGAAATGTACAAACTGGTGTGTGTGTGTTTATTTGCGATCCCGCCGTTTTACTGTACATGGTTGAGCGTGTGAGCACTCAACCTCATGCGTGTACAGTATTTGTGCGTGTGTATGTGCGCACACACACACACACACACACACACACAAGCCTGCGAACATGCACGTCTATGCACCTGATCTGTGCAGCACTGCAGAAAACAAATACCTCACAGATAATTTATCTTGGAAGTATACAAATGCACCCATAAGCGGTCCATTTGTGCACTGTAAGGATGTACAGTATACTGTGTGGTCAATTTGTTCAGGAGCAGATTGTCACACGGGGTCAAACTATTGTGGATGGATTATGAATGAATTACTTGATGTTCGTAAAAAACAGTGAGCATGTCATCTCGATCTCATCTCTCAGTGCAGGCTGTGTTATCACATTCACCTGAATTTTGGGTGTGTCTGTACTGTATGTCTACAGTATATGTCTACATTAATGTGCATGTGTGTGTGACATGTGTGTGTGTGTGTGTGTGTGTGTGTGTGTGTGTGTGTGTGTGTGTGTGTGTGTGTGTCCTCAGGGCATTAGTGTGGTGGAGCAGGAACAGTTGGACAACACGATGCTAGAAATGGATGGAACGGAGAATAAATGTAAGTCAAACTGAAACCATGCACTAATAAATCTGTCAAAATGAAATCCGCCTGCTTTGCTTTCTCTGCTTATTAGTCAACTTCCACATCAAGTTAGACCCATTTCCAATTTAATTAAATGAGAGAGAGAGAGAGAGAGAGAGAGAGAGAGAGAGAGCCTATCTATCTAGGCCTATCCATCCATCCATCCATCCATCGCCTCAATGTCATGGGTTGATAATGACTGAGTATTTGCTTCACTGACTGTCCTAATTCCTAATTCCTAATTCCTAGCCCCCCTGTGTCTCTTTCTTCTGTCGTGCAGCTCGGTTTGGTGCCAACGCCATCCTGGGAGTATCTCTGGCCATCTGCAAAGCCGGTGCGAAGGAGAAAGACGTCCCCCTGTATCGCCACATAGCCGACCTGGCTGGAAACACAGAGCTAGTGCTGCCAGTTCCCGTAGGTTTTTAGTTCCACATGACTCACTCTACCCGTACCCGAGAGGACAAAGAGTTGTTTTTTTTTTCTGATTCAGCGCACTCATTTTAAAGGAGAATTCCATGCTAGAATGCTTTATTATCTTTCTTACCTTTCTTTGTAGTTGTTACGTCCCCACCAAAGAGGTCCAGGTGTTTTTTTGTGAAAAAACTCCTTATTGGCTATTTTCCCTACCATAAGCCCTCAATGAATTGCATTGCATTGAATGGGAATTGAATGGGGCTATGGGGTGTTATGCTAATTCACTTATTTCCATCGAAAGAAGTAGTAAAGTGTGCCGCTTGGGATATTATTTACATTATGAAGAGAGGATATATACAAATAAATTATAATTTTGAGCGATGGAAATAAGCGAATTAGCACATCACCCCATACACATCCCATTCAATTCAATGCAATTCATTTAGGGCTTATGGTAGGGGAAATAGCCAATAAGGAGCTTTTGCACAAAATAACACCTGGACCTCTTTGATGGGGACGTAACAACTACAAAGAAAGGTAAGAAAGCCTTTTAGTATGGAATTCTCCTTTAACCTACTGAAAAATACCACACATGCTGATTTACTGATTCTGCAGGATTTTTACACAAATGATAAATGTTACTTTTAGAGTACGTAGGTAGAGTATAGTGGGACGATAAAACTTGAACTCTCTCCACCTCTCTCCTTGTGCCTGATTTATATACTGAATTGCATGCCGGTGTCACACAAACCGAAAATAGGTGATCGTTGGTATAAAGTAACTAACTTACTAGTTACGGTAGTTACTTTGTAGATTATTGCAAAACATATATAACCACTATATTAGGGCTGGGGCGGTATGGGATTTTTAATACCGCGGTTATTGCCGGCCCCCATACCGCCGGTATGGCGGTTATTACCGCCCCCCCCCCAAAAAAAACAAAAAAAAACAAAAAGAAAAAAAACTTTTTTTTTTTTTTTTTTTTTGGGGGGGGGGGAATAATAAGAGGGCTAATAAAAGTTAGAGGTATGGTGTGTGCGATATTAATTGTGAGATTACCATAATGACGGTAATCATTAAAGGACCACTTTTGAACCTATCTTCATATAATAGGTCCTCACTAATAGTCATGATAAAATGGCACGTTTCTTTCTACTCGGTCTGTGTCACATAGGAGGCCTAATCTAATTGAATACCCCTGCCATAAAGCATTACACTTGTTTACAAGAGGGTCCACCATTTTCAATTCATCATATCATTTTGTACACTATGCACTTCTATAAAGCCAAAAACAGGAAATCATCATAAAGGAGGTAAAAAGGGGGAAAACGTATACAGTGAGGGGGGAAAGGGGTGGTGGAGTCAAGGGATTTACATCTTAATGACAGTTGGTAGGGCGTTCCACATTTTTGTGGCATAGGAGTGAAATGAATTTAGGTGGACCCTCTTGTAAACAAGTGTCCACTCACAGTTAACAGTCTTTGTATTGAGTTGTGCTTGAATTGTAGTGTAATTCTGCAAACTGTTAATAAATATTTTAATCAATCAATCAATCAATCCTTGTTTGTGCCGAATCTGGGTTGCACATGGTTTTTTGAACTCCCTCTGGTGTTGTTGTGTTGCTGGCATGATTAGACTGACTGAGCGTCACTGTTTATTATGATACACTTTTCATTTTTTTTTTTTTTTTTTTTTTTTAACCGCGGTAATGAACCCGATACCGCGGTATGCGTTACATACCGGCGGTATGGCGGTATTGCGGTTATTGCACCCAGCCCTACACTATATACATTTCTGCCATTTAAAAATAACCAATCTGCTATTTTTATTTGAAAACTTGTGAAATGGGACATTCTGCATAATGAGTTCTACTTTTGGTACTTTAAGAACATTTTGATACCAAAATAACTATTTATAACATATTTCTACATTACAGTATAGATTTTTTTTTTGTTGAAGTGTCCTTGAGCAAGACACTGAACCCCTAATTGCTCCTGATGTGCTGGTTGGCGCCTTGCATGGTTTCTACCGCCATCGGTGTATGAATGGGTGAATGTAATCTATATGTAAAGCGCCTTGGATAAAGGTGCTATATAATATAAATGCACCATTTTACCATTTACTGTCCTCCTCTCACACGTTCTCTTGTCTATTACTGCTCTACTCTCCTTTCCTTGCCTAACCCTTTTCTCTCTCCTCTCCTATACCCTGTCCTCAAACCGTCCAGGCGTTTAACGTGATAAACGGAGGTTCCCATGCGGGCAACAAGCTCGCCATGCAGGAGTTCATGGTACTTCCTGTCGGGGCGGAGTCCTTCAAGTAAGAGCTTTGAAACGTTACACTGTATATTGATTAGCAACATTCTGTGTCAGTTTGTCTCCCTCTCCCAATGGAGAGAGAGAGGCAATTGCAACAATGTCAGAACTATGTACACTATATGGTGCTATATCTCGCGACACCCCTTACCCCTTATCCCTAAACTTATTAATTTGATCATGAACATTAGTGAGGACCAATTATAAGAAGATGAAAAGTGGTGAAGTGGTCCTTTAAAAAAATAATTGCAGGGTGATCATAATAAGCGATTTAGCGATAAACCCGCCGTGCACGGTCGGAGCTGACGTGCGCTCATGATGGATTTATTTTTTACGTTTTTCGCTCTACCACTGGTTAAGGGATATAATAATCAGATTACGGTAAGAATAAGTGAATGACTGAGTGTTCTTTCTTTCTTTCTTTCTTTCTTTCTTTCTTCCCTCACCAACCCCTTGCAGGGAGGCATTGAGGATAGGCTCAGAGCTGTACCACACACTAAAGGGGGTGATACAGGAGAAGTATGGCCAGGACGCCACCAATGTGGGAGACGAGGGAGGCTTCGCTCCCAACATACTGGAGAACAGTGAGGGTAAGGAGAGGTTCAACCCTACATACTGGAGAACAGTGAGGGTATAAGGAGAGGTTCAACCCTACATACTGGAGAACAGTGAGGGTAAGGAGAGGTTCAACCCTACATACTGGAGAACAGTGAGGGTAAGGAGAGGTTCAATCCTACATACTGGAGAACAGTGAGGGTAAGGAGAGGTTCAACCCTACATACTGGAGAACAGTGAGGGTAAGGAGAGGTTCAACCCTACATACTGGAGAACAGTGAGGGTAAGGAGAGGTTCAACCCAACATACTGGAGAACAGTGAGGGTAAGGAGAGGTTCAACCCAACATACTGGAGAACAGTGAGGGTAAGGAGAGGTTCAACCCTACATACTGGAGAACAGTGAGGGTATAAGGAGAGGTTCAACCCTACATACTGGAGAACAGTGAGGGTAAGGAGAGGTTCAACCCTACATACTGGAGAACAGTGAGGGTAAGGGGAGGTTCAACCCTACATACTGGAGAACAGTGAGGGTATAAGGAGAGGTTCAACCCTACATACTGGAGAACAGTGAGGGTAAGGAGAGGTTCAACCCTACATACTGGAGAACAGTGAGGGTAAGGAGAGGTTCAACCCTAGCCTGGTTAATAAACCAGACCGAATCAGCCGTTGGCAAAAATAAATTGCCTGCCGGCGGATTACGGTCTGGAGAGGCTCAATTGTACGCCCATTTCCTACACCAGAGAAATGGGGCGGCCAATCGGGACATGGTATGCAATATGGGCGGGCTTTGGTACAGTGACTTTCAATGCTTGAGACCTTTGACTGACAGTAGCTCTGACCAATTGCGTCAAAGAGAAAATGTTTCAACCCGCTCCCCTGGAAATGAAATCCAAGCTGAGCCTCCCCAGACTAATATCCTGCGGTCCGTGCGATATTAGTCTGGTTTATTAACCAGGGTAGTTCAACCCT
>NC_139697.1:5887448-6081558 GCF_964188405.1 Protomyctophum parallelum
AATGGGTTGAAAAACCACTAGAGCGGGTCTGATAGGTGCTATCGTTCAGTTCCAACATGGAGCAAATAATCAATCAATCAATTGATTGAGGCGATCCTATCAGTCAGTGAAAAGATGTTGCACGATAGGAACTCCTGTCAGTGATGATAAGGCACTGTCATTAGAAGTTGAGCCAGGTACTGCTTACTGACTGCTCTTCCTAATTGTGAGGACGATTCAATACTAAACTTCTATCTATATATTATATATACAGTATATGTACATAATCTACTGTTGCTATCTCACTATCTCTCAATATGATTGATTGTCACATAAATCATAACGAAAACAATGTACTGGTCATAACAAATTGCAGATTTGTCGTATAATCCATCATCTTCATAGTTTATCTAGAACATCTTGCGGAAGAAGAGGGACACAGTCTGTCAGCAAGTTAATCTGTCAACTGTCTCAGAGCGATGCAGCTTAGAGCCTTTAGACACGCCCCCCCTCTACTGATGTCATAACCAGTGACACCCATGTGAGCCGTGCAGTCAGCAGACGTGTGTGTGCCATGCATGCTGGGTAAGGGGGGGGGGAGGGGGGGGCACCTTGGATTTTCTGCTCAAGTAGCTAAACTAATCCCATTGGAGTTCACAGGAGAGGGAAGGGAAGAAGGAGAGAAAGAAATATCCCCAGATAAGGGAGAGAGATAGATGGTAAAAAAAATGTATATATATACTGTGTATATATATATATATATATATATATATATATATATATATATATAGCGGCATTGGACAGATGGACAGTTTTCCAACAGAGCAGTATATAGAGCAGTGGGGAGTGAAGCACCTGGAAGGTGTGAGTGTGTGTGTGTGTGTGTGTGTGTGTGTGTGTGTGTGTGTGTGTGTGTGTGTGTGTGTGTGTGTGTGTGTGTGTGTGTTTATTTATAATGAATAATAATAAACCCAGGTGCTCCACTCCCTGCTGTTCTGCTGGATAATAGTCCATCTGTCACCAAGGCTGCAGAAAGCATGTTTGCTGTGACCAAAGATAAAATAAATCACGGTTCAACAGAGGTAACGCCTACGCAGAAACAACAATACACATATTCTAACTATGATGAGGAGCTGGCGTATGTCTTTCTTGAAATATTGATCTCTAAGAAGGACAGGTGATAAGTAGATCATAATAAATTCATAATCATAATACACTTTTCTCTTGAAGTTTCGTGTTTAAATCGGGCGACTTGTGGATGGTGATAAACAAATGTCTCAACCCAGTTAGTCACTGTTTTTCTCTTCAAAAGCATTGTGTTGATTACAAAACACCAACAACAATCTGATATTTCAGGACCTAAATGTAGTATTTAAATTTTCTCTCTTGCATACTGTTTAATTAACTAAAATGAATAGGGAAACTACTTTTGATGAGAAATCACTTTTAAATTATTTGGGGCAAAATGCTGTAACGCTATACCCAAAATAGGTAAGGCAGGTTGAAAGTGCTTAAGCAGTACAAAATAAATAAATAAATAAAATGCGTCACTCAGATGTTTATTGTTTATGATGAGTACAGTAAAGCCATTGCTTTGTTTTTACTTCACTTTCTCCCTCTGGTTTCTCTCTAGGATTGAGGAAGAGTTGGGTGACCAGGCTCGCTTTGCAGGCCATAACTTCAGGAACCCCAGTGCTCTGTGAGACTCATCAAAGCAGACAGACTGACCCACAGTCACTGACTGAATGATTGACTGAAACCTGAATGAAACTGACTGAAACGGACTGACCAGTGACCACTTACTGTACCAAACAACTGACTGGATGAATCACCAACTGACTGACGGACGGAGGGCCTAGAAAACGGGACAAAAATACTTGTATTTTGTGCCCTTGAATAATAAACAATAACACATTAGACATAAGACTTGACCGTGTACAAAGACAAGACTGCACATGCAGATTCAGCACCATATATATATATATAGGACAAAGAAAACCGAAGCAAAAAGACTAAAGAGAAATTATGCACTGGATTCATAGCTAGGGAGATGCTGTACGCACGCACGCTCACTCACATACGGTACAAACAACACATACACACCTGCAGTGGAGCTACATAAAAAAAAAAAAAAAAAACTAAAACTAAACAACAAAAGCCAGAGATGCACTGTTGTTCTAGTATTTCAACACTCATTAAGAAACAAAAAGTCCTCTGTTAATCCTCCACTAGTACCGCAACAGACAATGCAGTGTATTGGTTCACATAATCACAAATGTGTGCTATTATAGCTGAACAGGCAGATTGTCACACATGCACACACAGCTCTTTCAACTATCACATGCCAGGCCTGGCTCTTGCACCATCTGATGGCTGAAAATGGAACAAAACTTGAACTTTCCATACCAATTCCTCTCTGAGGTGGACGGTGCAGCAAGGTGAGCTAGCCTTCAGTAATATAAATTAATAAAAGAAGGTTGGGCAGCTACTACTGTATCTCTTGAACATGAAATATCAGACAGATATGCACTGACATGATGTAGAATAGCCTAATGGAGACGATGGCAGCATTTTTAACTGTTAATAAATGAACAGAGTTTACAGAAGAAACAGTTTGGACTGGCCAAATATAGAGAGCCATTTTCAGGGACTGACTGAAATATAGTTGATGTACACACACACACACACACACACACACACACACACACACACACACACAAAACACACATGTTGCACATTCTTGCGCTCACTCACCCTGAACACAAAAACTGCACTTGTCCTTCCCGACCTTGCTCTTTTCCACTTCTGTCCATGTCTTTTTCGCCTGTCCTCTTCTTTACTTTTATTCTCAGTGTGGTTTCTTTGTTTGTTGATGATGTCCCTCTCTTTCTCTGATATGACCTGGTCCGTCATGCTTGAAGTTACCCCTGACCCCAATCCCTACTTTCCTTTGGTTCCCAGTTCCCACTGAATGTCAATAAATGTGTTGAAAAAGAAGGAAATATATTTAAAAATATATAAAATATGAAAGCCTGTCATCTAAAATAATGTGAAAATATGTTAAATAAAAGAGATGGTACTTTACAGTTTCAATCACAATGGATTGGTCTTGTGTTTTGTGTCCTTAGAATCTTGATTTGACTGATAGAAGTCCACCTAGTGGTGGCCTAATGCAGTGGTAGGGAACCCACCTGGTTGGTAGGTAGTGGCATAGGTAGGAAGACAGGTTATTAATCCTGAGGGAATATCACCATTACAGCAGCAATAGTAAAAAGGTAGAATAGAATAACAATTAAAGATTAAAAAGTGCAGTTATATAAACTGTAAAATAGTTCTAAAAGCATGTGTGTGGAAATATCTAGATCTTAAAATAACTTATAAATAAAATAACACAATATGCAAATGTGGAATTATACAATTGTACTCAATAGCTCTTAAGTAGAATTGTATTGTACAGGTGTGTACAATAGCAATGTCCAGGTGCATAATGTCCATCTATGCCTGTACATGTTTGTGGTTGACTGTAAGCCCATTTCTTTTTCTTTTTTTTACATATATTTTTTGTCCCACGATTTTGTAACCCATTTTTCACCCCTGTGTCAATCATCCTGTGATGTGATCCTGGGCTCTACACACCCTCCGCCAACCTAGGGAGAGCAACGGACTTAACTCATGCTTCCTTCATGCTTGAGTGTCCAAGTTGCTCCTTTACACCTGACAGGGGGGAGTTTCCCTGGTTGGACATAGCGCGTGGGCCGTGGCCCATTTAATTTGTTATGGTCTGATGCTGGATGTCCACATCCAGCATCAGACCATAACAAATGCCCCTTTTGGGGTTACCTTTTCTGTATTTTGGACGGCGTACCGTTTAAAATACAGAAAAAGGTAACAGACTAAACCGAGGGTTCCGAAATGGGCTAGAGGACCTCCTGCAGCACTCCGCCAATCACTGAGGAAGGATGAGTCTGTTGTGAAGGTGCACCTTTGCATGTTGGACTACAAAACCCAAGTTCAAAATCGTGTTCATGGCCCGTTCAAATTCTCAATAACTGTGTTGAAGTCAATGCTGAAGATATCGCTAGTCTAAATAACACCAATACATTTCTAACAATTACTCTGCCCCTGTCCTACACATACATTTTTTTCCCCACCAAATACAGATGACATGTTCAAATTCCACAACGGCCAACATTTCCTGCATATCAGAACGTCTTTAAAGGACAACTTTAGTTTTTTTCAATCAAGGTTCATGTTTTAGGTTGTTATTAGATAAAGTAAAAGGTGAGTGTAATGTTTTTTCCATTTGCTGCTTACTTTCGTTTTAGGGATTTTAGCTGTTTTTGAAAGGGGGGCGGGGGCATTCGAGCATAGGGCTAAAAATGTATTTCTTTACAAAATGTTATAGTGATTTATTTATTTTATTATTTACTATAGTCCTACTAGACTCCAAGAAATTACATCTGCCCACAAAAGATCACGGGATCTACTGAATGTGTCAAACTGACATATTGAGCCTATGACACACAGTGTGGCTTACCCCCCAGTAGGCTACCTTCACATTCAGTAGATCCTGTGATCTTTTGTGGCCAGATGTAATTTATTGTGGTCTAGTATGACTATAGTAAATAATAACAAAATAAATCGCTAAAATAACATTTTGCAAAAAAATACATATTTAGCCCCATGCTCGAATGCCCCCGCCCCCCTGTCAAAAACAGCTAAAATCCCTAAAACGAAAGAAAGCAGCAAATGAAAAAGAATGAACACTCATCTTTGACTTTCTCTAATAACCTAAAACATGAACCTTGGTTGAAAAAAAACTAAAGTTGTCCTTTAAAGTGACCCATTACCGGAAATGGTACAAAATTATAGTTTTGAGTCAACTGTTTAACTCTAAGCTCACTCAGAACAAAAACAACAAGTCAAGATTCCTTCTTTGTCTGCTTTATTCTTCAAGTGATTCACAGACTTGACCAGGAGAGCCATTCACTGGGAAACCTGAATGACAGTTGTGTCAAAAAGTGCCTAAATAGATTCAACAAAGTGCATAAATGTTTCCAAGGTTTCCCAGCAACATTCTTACAATAAACTGGTCCCTTTTACAGTAGTGAGCACATATCGGCATCAAACACAACCGGTGATTAACACACAGTAGTCAAGTATTAAAAGCAAAGATAAGATTGTAGTTGGTTAAGCAAACAAGTGTAATGCTTAATTGGGTCGTCCACTCACAGTTAACAGTCTTTGTATTGAGTTTGTGCTTGAAATGTACTGTAATTCTGCAAACTGTTAATAAATATTTCAATCAATCGATAATATATCATTGCGATTCGTTAGTATTGTGGTAGATTGTTGCACCTGTATTTATTGGGCCATTTGCCCATTTCACAATAAACTCCTCAAAACTGACCAAATACCTAGTGGAAATTGACCCAAGTTTACTCTATGTAAGGCTTTTTATCATGCAAGTAACTACTGGGTTATCGTTACTACTAGTGCAGTAGACAGTGAGACAGGCTGTAGCTTATTGAGAAACAACATACAGTAACAACAGTGTGATCAAACCACTATCAGACACTTACTGTAAAGTAGACCGGTGGTTCACCACGCTGGTCTTGATAAGTTAGAACACTGATGCTTTTTATTCCGTCTCTCTGCTCTGAACTAATTTGTTTAAAATTTAGACATTTGCCATGGAATGTCAAGTGAATACATGAGCTACTAACAGGTACAATAGTGAACCAGCATAATCTGCAGCTGTATTATGTGGATCACTCAACCCACCAACACCTTGGAGAACATCTCTAAAGAGCAGCATCGTGATTGGTTAGTTTCACTGGGTCTAGTGGTCAGTTTGATCTATGCACGGGCATTGATGATGTCAACAAACTCGGGTTTGAGAGAAGCTCCGCCCACCAGGAAGCCATCCACGTCCTCCTGAGAGGCCAGCTCCTTGCAGTTGGCCCCAGTCACTGAACCTGGCAGGGAGAAAGAAAGGGGGAGAAATAGGGTCAACACGGCCTCGAGAGAAGGGCTCTAAAAGACGACTCTTTCCGCTGTTCATCATGAAACTGTTGATTTAATTAAAGGAATATTCAGTGATTTCACTTAATTCAAATATCACTTATTTTTTTGTTTTGTTGTGATAATCCTCTCTACTATAGAGTGTGCTGACCATATAAGGAGTTCCTCCCTGTCCCCAGTTAACCCCTGGGGGTCAAAAAACCTTAGGTTTCGTTTTTGGCTCTCTATCCTGATTGGATGAAAGGCTTAGGTCCCAGCCAAAAACGAAACCTAAGGTTTTTTGAGTGAAATCACTGAATATACCTTTAATTGTAAAAGGTAGATCATGACCAAGTCAGGAGAATAGTGGATTTCCTGATCTAAATGATGTAATGTAATGTAGAGTAATTATTCTTATCACTTACCTCCGTAGATTATGCGTAAGGTGTCAGCTACCTCCTCAGAGACGTTAGTTCTCAGCCAGGCTCTCAACTTCTCATGGACCTCCTGAGCCTGGTCACACACACACACACACACACAATTACTTGATGACCTTGAGTACTTTTATATTTGCTTTATTTAGAAGGAGAGTAGAGACTGAGACAGGAAAATAATGGCATAAAAAAGGGGGAAAACAACACAGGTCTCCACAGACTGAATCAAAAGGAATATAAGGTCAACGCACAGTTCAGCCACTCAATCACTTGGAGTTGTTGCAACCACTACAGCATTTCGTGCCTTTTCTTCTTTTTTTAAAGCATATCCTACACACTAGTAGGGGATAGAATGATGACATACCTGTTCAGGTGTAGCGGTCACTCCAGTACCGATGGCCCAGACCGGCTCATACGCCAGAACCACCATCCCCCAGTCCTTCACATTGTCTGCAACATAAAAAAGCAGCACAGAAATAACAGCAGATCCAGCATCTAGGTGGCAGAGTAGCCCTACTTGACTGATCCCCCGAGGAGCATAATCTCTCCCTTGGCCAGAGAGGGGTTTTCCCTTTGACTGATGTTTGATTTCCCATGAAGGAGACTCGGCTTCCAAATCTAAGGCATCAGTATTGGTGAATGGTAACATTTACTGCGTTATGTTGCTTTGTACCATGTAAAACCAAAAGATCACCACCACCACCACCACTCACATCCAAGTGCTTTTAGCATATTTTATTGTCATGCACGGGCAGCACAACAAATGGCGGTGTTTGGGGTGTAGCCTTCCTCAGTGTATCAAATGCACTGAAGGCGGCTCACTCCAAAACTGTGCCCGACAATAAAATACGATAAAAGGACTTGAAATGAGGGCTGTTGGTCTTTTCCTTTTAGTGGAATTCTTTCTGAAGCGTGCACCAGGTTAAAATACTGTTGTTTTTTAAATGGTTTCTTTTGTGGCTTTCACCTTTATTTTATATATTTTATGGAGGGACAGACAGTAAGTAGGCTGACAGGAAATGGGGGAGAGAGATGGAGTGAAGACATGCAGTAGAGGCCGTCGGGATCGGGAGTCGAACCCGCGGCACACTGCCAGACTGGATTGCCATCCAAGGTACCTGGACCACTGAGCCACGGCCCATGTCTAACCCATTCTGAACGGGCACCCATTTTGGTGTTAGCATCATGTTATGCTTTAGCTATTGAAAAATAGCAGATCTACAAGCTCATAGCGCGCCACCGAGTGGCGCGCTACGAGCTTGTAGGTCTGCTATTTTTGAAAAATCTAAGAACGACTGACATTTTTAAGAATCTGATCTCAGGTCAGAATGGGTTCATCAGACCAGTGTGTGTCCGGCGGAAACCTCGTATGAATCTGATCTCAGGTCAGAATGGGTTAATTTTGAAGTTGCCTAGTATCATGAACCGTACCAGCAATAACCTGTGTCTGCGCGAACACTACTTCATCTGTGGTGCCGGCCTCTCTTTCCTCCAGTTTCTCTCCGACGCAGGCGATCACACTCAGGTCACTCTCCAGGGCATGGGCCACCTTCATTTAAAACGCATAATAACAGGCAATGAGGCACCGTTCTAGACTTGTTGTGAAAACAAGAAAAATAAAGAAAAGGTAGATGGGGAGGGGAAAGGAACTGGTTGGAATAACGTGCTCCTTCCACGCGCTACGTCCAACCAGGAAAACTCCCCCCTGTCAGGTGTAAAGGAGCAACTTGGACACTCAAGCATGAAGGAAGCATGAGTTAAGTCCGTTGCTCTCTCTAGGTTGGCGGAGGGTGTGTAGAGCCCAGGATCACATCACAGGATGATTGACACAGGGGTGAAAAATGGGTTACAAAATCGTGGGACAAAAAATATAAATTATTAAGAAAAGGTAGATGGTTGCTGGGGAGGCTTACCTTCTCTCCAATCAACTCGTCGCTCTCCCCGAAGACATGGCGACGCTCTGAATGTCCCAGGATCACCCAGTCTGCCCCACAGTCCTTTATCATGGCCGGGCTGGGAGAGGGTTGGGGTATAGTGTGTGCAGTGGCGGGAAAAGTACTCAAATGTTTTACTTAAGTAAAAGTATCAATACGGCAAGCTACGAGCTTGTACATCGTCTATTTTCAAATGGCCAAAAAAATATATATATGTATATATATATAGGGCTGAAGTGCTTATTGTATGTTTTGTAATAATAATACAAATCTACAAAGTAACTAAAGTTTTCAAATAAATGTAGTGGAGTAAAAGTACAATATTTGCATCTGAGATGTAGTGGAGTAGAAGTAAAAGTATTGGAAATCGGAAATAATCAAGTAAAGTGCAAATACCCTAAAATTGTACTTAAGTACAGTACTTAAGTAAATGTACTTAGGTACTTTCCACCATTGAGTGTGTGTGTGTGTGTGTGTGTGTGTGTGTGAGAGAAAGCGAGGCAGAGATGAAAACAGTACTGTAACTGTCAAGGGCACAAAGTAATGGCAGTCTAATAAGCCAGACCGAATCAGCCGTTGGCAAATATTACGGTCTGGAGAGGCTCAATTGTACGCCCATTTCCTACACCAGAGAACTGGTGTGGCCAATCGGGACACGGTATGCAAAATGGGCGGGCTTTGGTACAGTGACGTTCAATGCTTGAGACCTTTGACTGACAGTAGCTCTGACCAATTGCGTCAAAGAGAAAATGTTTGAATCCGCCCCCACGGGAAACAGGATCCATACACGGCATCTGCAGACTCAAATACCACATGACCGTGTGATTTGAGTCTGGCTTATTAGCCAGGCCTTTTGTGTTTTTTCTCCAATGACACAGGCAGTAGCCAGGAGACACTATAGGGTAGAAGTTGTGGGAATGCACTTCAGATCAGCACGTTTAGGTTGAAGACCTGATGCTCGCCCCAAATGACTGATCTACAAGCATTATTTTCTCATCATCACACGTCATTTCAGTTAGTGTGCAGTGCATATTCGACTGCATGCTGGACTGAGCTACAAACAACTTCTAAGTACAGTATATGAATGTTGCAAATTATATTATTTCCACAAATCCCCAATACTAACAATACATGTAAATTAACTTAATATTTTTAGTAAATCCACAAAAGGTTCAGATGAGGCACACACAAACACTTCAAATGAAGAGTGCACATGCCAGATTGAGAACAAAAGACAAGAGATAAAAGAAAACCACTCTGACACTACCAGATACAGTATTGTGTGTCCGTACCATATCTCACCAGTGAAGGCTCCTTTAGCTACTTTGTAGCAGTTCTGGGCTGCCACACCAATTCTAGCATCCAGGTTTGAACGGGCAAAGTCCAGATAAATGGATGGAGCGCCACACACTACCTCTGAGATATGCACAGGGGGGGTGGGAGAGAGAGAGAGAGAGAGAGAGAGAGAGAGAGAAATATATAAGGTGGCCCTTGCGGCAGTGACACACCTACATTTGAAGCAATCAGCTAGAATAAAAATGCAGTGATGCTCATGTGTGGTCCTCTGGGATATGGGACGGGATATGGTGCAGCATCGAATACAAGAAGACTCACCCCGTTTCTGTTTTCCTCCCAGAATTTTCCCCAGTGAGGGGTGGGAGAGGCTGGACAGCAGACGGCTGGATTTTGAATTTCTCTAACTATAAACTTTCATGACAGCAGACAGCCTAAGTACAAATATAATTTATGAAGTCTGTTCACAGAAGTTGTTGTAGGATATGTGCGAGCCTGCGAGGTACCATTTGAGGGGGCAAAACCTTACATATACTAAATAATACTAAATTGTTTATAAGGTCAATATAAGTAATATAATATAGCCTTTCCACAGGAGTATCTTTTTATATTTTTCCAAAAAGAATACAAACAGCCAATAGCATATTACAAAGTTATCTCCCTCACTGGGGAAAATTCCGGGAGGAAAAACGGGCACGCACCGGGCTGAGTCTTCTTGTTACCGCAGCATCAGCACCAATAGAAAAGAAACATCACAATTTCTGTACATGCATGAATAGTTCAATGTCAATCAAACTACAGCAATAGCCTTATTAGCCTACAGTAATAGTCAGTCTAATAAAAAAGCAAACAAAAATGTTACCTCAAATTCATCTATGAATCCACATTGCACTTTTGGTTATAGATTACGATTCCTATCATTCCTAGTATAGGCTAACCATGCATCTCTTCAGAGCCGAACGGAAGCCTATTTCTGTGGCTTATGCTTTGCAATAGGTATAGGACACTCCAGCATACAAAATAGGCTAAATTTGCCCCATATAACTCAGTCTCTCTCACTCAGCTTAACCACTTAAAAAACAAATATATTTTTACGTAATGTTCACCCTCCTCAGCACAGAATAGGGTGGGGTGACTGGGGTCCATGTGGTTAAGAGATTTAACAGGTATGCAGCAGGCCATGTGTCCTAAATCATTTTTCTAAGGTCAGCCACATTTTATTCTGAAAATGCTGTGTGTGTGTGTGTGTGTGTGTGTGTGTGTGTGTGTGTGTGTGTGTGTGTGTGTGTGTGTGTGTGTGTGTGGTTTGGTAACTTTAATATCATTCAGATAATAAGAGTGACAGAAACAGAGATAACTTTTGACTATGAAGTTATCTGTTTTGCCATGTCACGCGAAAAGGGCATATTTAATTTGACAGAGAAATAACTTTGTCTATGAATTATTACACTTTTTTTTTTTTTTTTGCACAGTCATGCCAATAAAGCATTTTTAGAGGGGGCAGAGAGAGAGAGACCCGAGACCTTCCCACTTCCCAGACATTATAATGTACTGTTTTTCATTTGTTAAAAGCAGCATGCAGACCATCATCTTAAACCAAAAGAAATATCTGACTATTAATAAGTCCTAACGTTCTTTAATCCTTTATGAATGAAGTCGTCGCCCTGATGGTGTGGAGCGCCCAATGTCACACCGCACTGACAGCATCCCCTACCCGCCCCGGCTACCTAACCTCTCCGTATCCTAAACATAATCCTTTGAAAACACTGTACACATTCAGATGAGCGTCCAGGGCTTTAACGGTGCGTGGACCGGTTCGACAGTTTTGGACTGAGAAGAAAGAAAGACGTTTTTACCGGTTTCGTCGTTCAAGCTGGCGGTGTTGAGAGCAGACATGAGTTCTTCAAGGCTCTCCTTATTGCCGTTCATCTTCCAGTTTCCTCCCACGAAGAACTTTCTGGACGACATGTTTGGTTTGTTAATTGTTGCTGGTAAATATCGACAGACAGACAGAGAGGCCCGACAGGTGCTGTTGCAACTTGCTTCTCTCTGACACAACAAATACGCAGCGGCCGGTCGGATGATGCGCGCAACTCTGCGCCGTACGACGGTGCCTCGTGCCAAGAAGAATAGCAGATCTAAAAGCACACAACGCGTCGCAGCCATAGACCGGGCGTAAAAAGGTCGCAGCGCGAGGCGTCGTGTGCTTGTAGATCAGCTGTTTTCGGCCCGCCCCCCTAGCTGTTCATTGGCGGCCTGGGATGACACTCTCTCTCCTAAAGGAAGCGCTTAGCCAATAATTCTGATCCTTCTGATCCGGTCTGGTCTAGAGCGGATACGGAAACGGTGGATTTCAAATTACCGGATACAGTAGGAGGGCTCTAGACAGAACCATGCTAGATTATGACCTGATTGATTGATTGATTGATTGATTGATTGATTGATTGATTGATTGATTCATTCATTCATTCATTCATTCATTCATTCATTCACTCACGAAAGTACAGGTCAATACAAAAAACGAACTACTAACTACTAAAACCAGAAAAAGCACTTGTTTACACCATTTTCAAATTATCAGAACATTTAAAGACATACAAAGGAAATCATGTTTAGGCCTATATACAGTTAAAGAAAGTAAAAAAAAATCTGTACAGTAAGCATTATGGAAAAATAGGTGGGGGGGGACTTTAACTTTTTACAGGGGCCAGTTTCAAATAGCAGCTACCCGTATGTGCTCTTTGAGAGCCGTTTTGAAGGAGTCTAGGGATTCACATGTGGCTGTTGGCAGGGCGTTTCACATTTTAGTGGCATAGGCTCGAAATAAATTTAACCCCTTTATTATTGTTTGAGCCGAATCTGGGTTGCACATGTTTTGTGGAACTCCCTCTGGTGGACTTCGTTGACATAAGGAAGTATTTTGACAGTTACATGGTTATCTTAGAGGTGTAGCGAATCTTGTAGACCAGGGGAGTGAGGCGAGTAGGCGAGACACACACACACACACACACACACACACACACACACACACACACACACACACACACACACACATCAAACAAACAATCAATAATTTTCTCTCTCCCTTCCTTTGTTGATGAATTGAGCACAAATGACTCCAATGGAAACAAGCCATAAGCTTTCTTGTTAACTGTTAATAAAGTATTCAATCAATCAATTAATCAATCAATCAATCAATCAAAAACTCACTTTCTACACTCGTATGGCTCCCCCTATAGGTCTGACTGGCAGAATACAATGTGTGAGGTTAATTCATTCTCACCTTGATTTTGATCACATAAGTTACTGGTTAGTGGTTATATAATATATGTCTCTGTCTTTGACCCTATTCCCATTGGAATTGCAATGTCTCATCACATAATGCACTAACCGTGTGTGTGTGTGTGTGTGTGTGTGTGTGTGTGTGTGTGTGTGTGTGTGTGTGTGTGTGTGTGTGTGTGTGTGTGTGTGTGTGTGTGTGTGTGTGTGTGTGAGTATACAGAGACTCCAACATGGTGTTAATGCAGAATTCTATGTTTATTAGAAAGATTTTCAACAAACATTTCATATTTTTTACAGAGGTACTGCAAAAGTGTAAAAGTACTACAAAATGCAGTTGCATCGAGGAGGGGTAGGAAAATATACAGTTACATTTGTAGGTCCAAGGAGCCAAAAACTCAGTAAACACCTTGTTCAATTTAAAGACTCAGCATGGCTGTTACACAGACCTCTCGCTCACCTGATGGCAAAGTGACACTGAGCCTTGTATTTTTGATGTACATCACCAGACATGCATGGTGAAAGGAATGGCAGCCATCTTGGATTGAAATCATAAGGAGCTCTGGCTCCATGCTGGTTAACAAGCGGCCAAAATGGCTGCTGCTACCTGCTACTCTTGCATTCCTGTGATACACATACACACTCCGAATATGCGTAGCCCAGGAACACCACTGTACATAAAATCTGCATTACTAATGTGTCAAGTTAGCTATACAATACAAATAAATTTACATATCGAGCCTTTTGACTACATAAAGTGTGGGGTATATTATACAGGTCAAATAAAAATTGATTGGTAACTCTAAAACTGATCAACAGTAATCTGTATTTTGAATTCATACTTTTAATTCTTCTCCATTATTGTCCAAAAGTCTATGTGTTTAATTGCCAATTGCCATTCTCACATTAGATATTACAATAAGAGCATTTCTTACCTGATAATAATTGACCATTTCAAATATGTGTGCTATGTTTCCTCTTTTCTTCGCCCTGTCATTTAGCCATCGTCTCAACAATAATAAAACTGTCCTGTACATACAGTGGGGGGGTGCATCGTGCATCGTGTCTTTCTGTGGATGCCATTTATATTTCTATGGAGTCCCATTCACAACCAGTCAGATTTGCATACATACAGTAGATCAGGAAGAGGGAGAGTGAGAGAGGAAGATCAACTATATGACCAAACCATTAAAGAACGCATCCTCTTGATATCTCCGTAATCCTAACATGCAGTTTGCTAATTTCCACCATTTCCTTTCCCCACTCGTCTCTCCTCTCCTCTCCTTCCACCCATGCCTCCCAGCCTCCTCTCCCTCTCCCAGCAGAGCTCCCATGGAGGACCAGCTCAGTTCCAGAGTTTCAGGAAGCTATCCCAGGACCCTGTGCACACACCCAAACCATCAGCCGGCACCCCAGTGCAGCTCACTCTGTTATCATGGCCAGCCAGCACACCTGTGTGAGGGGAGAAAAGGAGTAAGAAAAAGACCATCCGTTCTGACATTCCACATGTTGATCTGACATCATCAAAGCCTGTACACTCAAGACACGCTCCATATATGGGCCAGACCTCATCAAACCCTGTACACTGCCCCCCGCTGCCACCCTTAGATCTCCATATATGGAGCTGACCTGTTCTGACATTCAATGTTGATCTGACATCCTCAAACCCTGTACACTCACTCAAGACACGCTCCATGTACAGAATTCATTCCATAGGTTGATCTGACCCCCCCATGCCATAGCGCAAGCACTGGCCCAGCAGTCTGCCGTCACCCAGGCGGATGCGTGCTCGTTGTTTATTTATATGTTTTACCTTTGCATGCCTTGTCTCGTCTCACACTCTTCTATCTCCTTACATACCTCCTTTTTCCTATAGTGCAAACGTCATCTGTCTGTATCACTCTCACTACATCCATCACGGTCATCCTCAAGTACTCTTTAACATTGCCTGCGTGGCTTAACTTACCAACTTTCTCTCCTTTCAGTGAGTCCCAGATGTTACATTTGAAGTCATCGTGGCCGGCGAATATGAGACGGCCCGACAGGGAGATAGCCACAGATGTGTTGCCAGATCTGGAGTCAGCGTAGTGTTGCACCTCCTGGTCTGCACGAAGGTCGTACATCTTAAGAGTAGTGTCATCGGATCCTGTGATGATAGCATTGCCATTGGGGAAGAACTGAGAGAAAGAGTGAGAGAAGAGTTATTGTTTTATTCTGATTTATTACCAGATATGTTTACACATGCAAATAACATGTCTCAGTGAAGTTGGTGCATTAGGATAAATATTGAAATTATATACAACATCTAGAACACATTGGTAGATGCATGAATATGAATTATTGCACTTTTTATATTTATTATACCACAACTTCATTATGTATTTAGGTCAGAGGCGTGGAGTAACGGAAACAAAGTGGTATTTCTCCACAGGATTTCCACGTAATAGAATTCAGACAGTGTTAAACAAGTATCGGTCAATGAAACTTGAATGACCAAACTCACGACTACATTATGTCATGTGCATTTGCTTACTCCAATGGCATTAATATCGCTGGTATGTCCTTTGAAGGTCTGCTTGCACTGGCCATCTCTGATGTCCCAGAGCTTGGCCAGGGAGTCACAGGCCCCAGAGATGAACATGTTCTCATCTGGAGAGAGGGCCAGGGACATGCAGTCTCCAATATGGTTCGCGAAGATAGTCTTCTGCTTGCCAGTCTCCAGGTCCCACAGACAGCTGGAGAGAAAGAAAAAGAGGGGGGAGGGTTAACTCATTTACCGCCATCTAGTGGTGGCTTAGTGTGGTGCAACCCGCCATACATTATAAGTGAATGAGCAAGTCTCTTAACTTGGACGGAAACCGCTGAGTCAGGAAGTAAAAATCCACTATGTAACATGTCTCACGATTGTCATTTAATCCACCTAAAACATACTTTTTGTAAGCAAAATACTATAGTTTAGATAAATCAGACGCAAACCAAGCTTGTTTTTGGTCTAAAAAGAAGATCTGAGATATTTACGTTCTAAGATGCTGTGTCCCATAGCAAGCATAAGCCAGCAGATTTTTCATTTGCGGTTTGTACCGGATATTTTTACCGGATCGAAATGGGAGTGTTACGTGGGGGAAACTGGACGCAGCAGAGCACCGAAATCAATTGTTATTAAAAGGTGTGATAAGGCCTCATCGGCGCCGAGGTACATATGAAAATAGGCGTCAAAAGGTGAACTCTGCGCCGGGTAAGTTAAAGAAAAAAAATGGTGGGATAGAGAGCAGGCATAATGAAACAACAGTGACACTTGAAGGTCTACTTGGACGGAACCCAGCCAGCCAAAAACACACATTGCTGGACAATGGAGTGGCTGCACCACTCAAAAAGAGAGAACGCATGCCTGTGAATGCCTGTGAATGATGCCTGTGAATAATGCCTGTGAATGATGCCTGTGAATAATGCCTGTGAATGATGCCGCCAAATTAGTTGTGCTCGACTCATTCTCCTTTAAAGTAAGTCCACATAAATTTAAACACTTGGGAATTTGGATTGCGCATGATTTTAAAGACCTTTTCAAAGAAAATTTCCCCCCACTGGTACTCCGTTTGAAACAAGATATGGAACGTTGGAACATACTACCTCTATTCATTAGGAGGTAGAATAAACACGATCAAAATGAATGTTATGCCCATATTTCTATACTTGTTCCAATGCATCCCTGTCTTCTTATCCAAATCCTTTTTCTCTTCCATTGATAAGCTGATATCGGAGTTCATATGGAATAAGAAAAACCCTAGAATACGTAAAAGCATGCTACAGCGGCACCGACAGGACGGCGGGTTATCTCTCCCTAATTTTCTATATTATTATTGGGCTGCCAACATAAAGGTGATGTTGTGTTGGAGGGAGCTGCCGTCCCAAGACCCTGTCCCCACATGGCTGCAATTGGAAAACCTGTCATGTGGCCCCACGTCCCTAAATGCTTTCCTCTGTTCCAAACTCCCGTTAGACGAACCTGTGTCCAAATACACCTCAAATTTTATTATTAAACACTCTGTTAAGACCTGGGCACAGTTCAGACGTGCCTTCTCACTTACTGACTTCTCAATTTGTGCTCCTATAGTAAGAAATCATACTTTCAAACCTTCAATTATGGATGGAGCATTCAACATATGGACTGAAAAAGGCATCACTTCAATCAGAGATCTTTTCGACAAAGGCGTTTTTATGTCTTTTGACCAGATACGATTGAAATTTGATATACCCCGCTCTCACTTTTTCCGATTTTTGCAGCTTCGTAATTTTGTAACATCATCTATTACGGATTTCCCATCACAACCACCAGACTCCCTTTTAGACTCGATTCTAAAGCTCAATCCACACTCTAAAGGGGTAATTGGGCTAGTTTACTCCTTATTAAACTCATTTGACCTGGAACCACTTACCTCATTAAAGAATAAATGGGAGGGAGACCTGGGGACACAAATTTCTGATGATGTTTGGAAGGAAGCGCTGGATAGGATACACTCCTCTTCAATCTGTCTAAGGCATACTATTATTCAGTTTAAGGTTACACATCGCCTCCACTGGTCCAAAGTAAAACTATCTAAGTTCGTTCCTACCATGGATCCTAATATGTGATCGTTGCAATCAAGATCAAGCTACCCTTGCACATGCTTTTTGGTTTAGGATGGACAGCGGGGTAGAAAAGGGGACGGAAGAGGAAATTAGGTCGCATTCATACCAGAGAGCTTTGCTGCGATTAAAACGAATCCTGCTGCGCATTGTCAGAAAGTGCGCTTCGTTTGGCAGGTGTGAAGGCTCATTCGAATCCTAATGCGCAGCAAATAACCGCATTTTACTCCGCCCAAAAACGTGGGTTTCGCTTCGCTTCGAATCGCACTTGACTACGATTCGGTGCAGGTGTGAATGCAATCCGCAGTAAATAAAGGACATGAAGCAAACATAATGTGGCGGGTGAGGAGCTGAACACAGTTGGAGACGGTTAAGGCATATTTTACGCAGCGCAAAGATGTCCCGTTACTGTGGATAGACGTGGTCGAATAAGTTATATCAGTGCGCTCATGCAGCGTTGTGCCTCCATGCCCAAAAGAACAGTGTGTGGCGGCTGCGTGCGTAGAGAGAGAGGGGGGGGGGGGGGGGTCCCAGACGGCACGACACATGCACGTTATGAGTGTAATTTTATCACCATAGATTTCACTGTGTAGGCTATAGTTTATGAATGGAACACATTGATAAAGGTCCCCTCTGCTGCGTTTCCAATTGCTGCGAATGACAGTGTGAAGGCAAACCCCAGCCAATTAAAAATGCAATAATCCCAATTCCCCGCCCATACGGATCTGAGTCTACCGAAGTATTAGGTGAGAATGTGACCTTAGAAAGAATTTAAAGTGCCTTGCCCAAAGTTATCAGTAACTGCTGGGGAAGGGTGAGAGCGGTTATTCAATTTCACTGTTCTAATTCTCCCACCCAGCTGGGGGACTGGAATCAATCAGTTAATTGGTCAGTGTCTCAATCGTCTAACGCTGGGGTGCCCAAAAGGTAGATTGTCGTGATCTACCTGTAGATCACAAAGGCTGTGCAGGTAGATCACATGACATGCCCCTAAAAATACCAATTCCATCCATTCCCATCCCAAATGCGCAGCTAGTACATTTTCAGCAAGGGATACCTTTTTTGGTGGGTAGATCTCGTAGAGAGGTCATTTTGAACGTAGCTCGCAAGTCAAAAAGTGTGGGCACCCCTGGTCTAACGGTCCAATTGTCTGGTTAGACTCTAACAAACAAAAGAGGTGTATACTATTTTATACTGTGCACTATTGACGGTGCTTCTGCAATGTTGTTCCCTTTGTATTGCTATACCCAACAGTACTACAGTGTATCTGTACATCTGTAACTCTAACTGCTGCTCTGCCTTAGGCGAATGATTTGAGTAAAGGTCTATCTATTTATCTAACCAGTAGGGGTTGCATTATGACACACTCAAATGGAAGACACAAATAATAGTATGCATGTCATAAAATATTGATATCAAAATAAAATGACTAAATGGGATGCAAAGTTATCCAAAGCACTTTACATAGAGATTGTGCATTACATTCACCTATTCATATACACTGATGGCAGTGGAAACCATGCAAGGCAACAACCTGCACATCGGGAGCAATTAGGCCTTCAGAGTCTTGCTCAAGGACACTTCGACACTAACTCGAACTGGGAACTTCCCGTACGGCTGTTCTACCAGCCACTCTACTCCTGAGCCCATCAGCAACTTACCAGGTGGTGTCACCAGATGCAGTGAGGATCTCACTGTCACTAAGGAAACGAGCGCATGCCAGATATCCTGGGAAACAGAGAGAATTCATATTATTTTCTGATTCTGATTTATTGCCAGTTATGTTTATACACACACACACACACACACACACACACACACACACACACACACACACACACACACACACACACACACACACACACACACACACACACACATGCAAAGCACTTGTCTCAGTGAAGGGGCAAAAATGAGCATAAATATAGAAACAATGTACAACATGCAAAATGCAGTATAGAGGCTGATATGGGCATCATGGTACTAGATACACTGCAGTAGGATACTGCATATTTATGGCATCGAGAAATGGATACGATACCAGACGGCAAAGGATTTCCCATGGCAGAATCTGACACTTAATTCCTATTAAATCCCTCTTCATAAATAATCACTTCAATTAAAACGGGGATGCACGCACAAAGCAAATAAAAGGGAAGTACGCACATCTCTAAAAAATTCTGCAGGTGCTGAAAAAAGGCAGCGGACTGACCTCATGCCTCCTTCTATGCATGAGGAGTCCAAGCTGCTTCTTTTCACCTGACAGGGGGGAGTTTCCCCGGCCGGATGTAGTGCGTGGAAGGGACACGTTATTCCGACCAGTTCCTTTCCCCTCCATCAGGCGCCCCGGCTGGCCAGGGGGAGGCAGTTTTAGAGACCAGGATTACTGCATGTTTTTGTGAGGGTATCTACCCTAGGGGAGACGGGGAGAACATGCAAACTCCACACAGAAAGGCCCTTTCGCCAACCCCCGCCTCGGGTATGGGCACTGATGACGCGGAGGAGGGAACACGCCGCCAGTGCCCACAGCGTCCTCAGCGGGAATCGAACCCAGGACCTTCTAGCTGTGAGGCGACAGCACTACCAACTGTGCCACCGTGCCCCCTTTTTCAGTACTTTTACTTCTACTCCACTACATCTCGGATCGAAATATTGTACTTTTACTCCACTACAATTATTTGAAAACTTTAGTTACTTTGTAGATTTTGATTATTATTACAAAACATACATTAACCACTTCAGCCCTATATTCATTTTGACCATTTGAAAATAGTAAGTAAAAGTACAAGTATTGGCATCAAAATGTACTTAAAAGTACCAGCTTGTAGTATCGGCTATTTTAAAAAGACTTTTAGACATTTTAAATTTTGAAATGGGACATTCTGCATAACGAGTACTTTTATTTTGGGTACTTTAAGTACATTTTGATGCCAATACTTTTAACTCAAGTACATTTTGAATTCCAGATTTCTACTTGTAAAACGGAGTAGTTCTACATTGCAGTATTGATACATCGGGGTTGAGTACTTTTTTCCACCAATGCCTCTTTCCACCTGCATGTGCATCGTGTCTTGGGTCTTGGGGCAGGCCCAGATGTCGTAGACCTACCTGTATGCACCCTGGGCAAGACCTAAGCTGAAAAGACTATCAGCGGAAGTTGCGGGATTTTAGCGGAAGTGAAATAGTTGATGCTTTACAAATCAGTTTACATTCTCCGCGAATGAAACAACTGTTGTGATTGGTCGGGAAAATATCGTATCCGGGGGAAATACATTTGACGGCTGTTCCGGAGGATACAACCGCCGATAGCTTCTCTGCCTTAGGTTGTGACCAGGCTTTTCTTTTTGCAGATAAGTAAGCCTGGGACCGAGGCTAACCTGTATGTGCATCCAGCTCCCTGCGGGTCTTTGGGGAGGCTCCCGTGATGTCGTAGACTGTACACATATTGTCCAGACCTCCACTGGCCACAAAGTTTCCTGAGGGGGCGAAGCCAACGCTCATCACCCAGGCTGACTTCAGAGGGACAGCGCATGTCTGGAAAACAAACCCCAAGTTATACCAGAGTGAGAGTTACATTGGCACTCCATTTTATTTTGTTGTTGTTGTAGTTGAAATTATGCCGAACGGGAGAGACAGTATAAGACATATAGACTAGGAGGACTAAATGCCAGCTAAATGTACATGTGGGTTGGTAATGGATGTTCTTTTGGAACTGAGAGTTTCTAACTATTCCTCTATATCATAAACATTTGACATTTCTGGATGTATTTTCTGAAAATTCTTTATGTGAGGAGATACTATGTATCTCCTATCACTTTGTGTAAAGTGGTCTCGTTAATGTCCACTTCACACTGAGTTGGCAAGGTGTGGCTAATATAAGCAAAAGGCACTGCCTGACTTTAATTCAATTCTCTGATCTGGAAGAAGGCCGGACACCAATGGTGTGCATTACTCTTTCAATGGATGAGCTTCAGAACAGTACTTCTATCGCTCTCATGTTTTGTTACCTTGTTTCCTGTGTGTGTGTCCCAGACCAGAAGCTTGCCATCCTGTGAGGCGCTGACCATGTGCCTGAAAGAAGGAGGCAGGAGAATCAAGAGGTCAGTAATCAGGGAAAACATTCAGCCCTAAGAATGAATCATCAAATAAATCAGTGTTCTTGGACACCTGGGTCCCTACAGCACAGTGGTTCTCAAAGAGGGATCCGGAGACCCCCAGGGGTCCTTGAGGGAGTCCCAGCTAAAGTATTGATAGTTATTCCTTCAAATGAAAACATTTGAGAACCACTGGTCTACTCTGCTCTCTTACTGGGAGTCAGTTGCCCAGTGCAACGCATAGATTTTGGCCAAGTGACCCTTCAGGTCCTTCCTCTTCTTGAGCTGGACGGTGCCCACAGAGGCCACACCTCCGGCCTGTCCTTTCATGGTGGTGTCATTCACAGCCTGGCGGGCCGCCTGGTGGTGATGGGTGGTACAGCGACATGCACAGATGGACAAAGCAGGGAAGGTGAGAAGAAGGGGCAGTGAGAGACATGGTAACGCTGATTAAAAGCGATTAAAAGTGATACAAAACAATCTGGTTCGTAAAAAAAACTTGTTTATTTATTTATTACAATAATGTATTTGAGTGGTGTGTACATGTATGTGTCTGCTATAGGCTTACATACAGAAATGTATATTTAATAGTTAGTCGTGTTTGAAATGCTCAAACAGTATATACTGTATTACATGCTGAATATGAGCTCAAGAAGTGCTCACCTCTATCTTTGTTCGTATGCCATCACACTCCTTTTTCAGTTTTTCAATTTCAGCTTTCTCACCCATGGTGACAGTTGCTAGCGGTCGTTACTGACGGAAAACAAAACTGGCACTGAAAAACATACAAAGAAGACAGAAAGAAAGGATGTTAATTGGTTAATCATTTGAAAAGAGTAATTATTGTTAATGCACTACATGAAAACACACACACACACACACACACACACACACACACACACACACACACACACGGAGAGTTTGTCAACTCAGTATTTAAGATAAACACAAAGACTATCCATCAACAATGGAATGTTTCTTCTCCATTTCTATTCATACAGATCAAGGTTTCACATGATTTTATCATTCATACCTGGAAGACACCCTATAGAACAACTACCAATCGAGTAGCAGCACTAGCAGATGTATGTATTTGTCTTTTTTTTTTTTATTCACTATACATTATTGCAGGGTTGTACAGTACATTTATCTGATCTATTAGTGCTTATTTTATCATTTTTAGCGCCCGTTTTCATGAAAATTTAGTCTATTGCTCCTTTAAGTTATTTTACTTGTCTATAAAGCTCTCAATGGTCTCGCACCTCCCTACCTACTTGACTGCCTGCCTAAATATGTCCCAAACCGGTCCCTAAGGTCTTCCACTGCTGGCCTGCTCGTTTTGCCTAAAAAAATGGCAACTAAAAAATACGGGGAAGCAGCTTTTTGCTTCTACGGGCCGTCGGCATGGAACAAGCTCCCACTGTGCCTTCGTCAGGCAGCCTCTGTAGACATTTTTAAGGCTCAGCTTAAGACCCACCTCTACAACATTGCCTTTAATTGATCTTTATTTTTTTATTTTTTTTATTCTGCTTGTTTTTAATGTCGTTGCCTTATTTTATCTGTTCTTATCTTTGTACCATTGTCCTATTGTTTTAACTGCTTGCCTGTTTTAATGCTGTTCGTAAGTTTTTGAGTTGGGACACTAATGTCCCACCCTGATGGCACCCTGATGCCTTCAAGTAGGTCACTATGGTGTTGTATCACCACCGTGTCCAGAAGATATGGAGACAGCACTGCCTGACCTGGGCAAGTACGGTAAGCATAATCCTCTAATACAGTTAGCTGTCAAGATTGGTATAATTAGACCCATTTCCTGTACAGAAAGGAAGAGATATGAGATGGGAAAGCAGGAAGGAACTGAGAGAGAGATGAGGAAAGAAAAGAAAGTATAGGGAGGCAAAAGAAGCATGCATGTGAGATTGATTGATTGATTGATTGATTGATTGGATGGAAGGGAGGAAAGAATGAAGGGAGGAGTGGACAGATTGGATGGAAGGGAGGAAAGAATGAAGGGAGGAGTGGACAGATGAAGACAGCAAGGAAGGAAGAATGAAAGGGAGAGTGGGATGAAACATAGAAAGAAGAAACAAGTATGGACAGAAATAAAGAAGACAGAAGACCCAGGTCGAAAGGAAGTGAAGTGAGCTTTTCCAAAATCACAAAGAAATAAAAACAAACCTTATATAATTCATTCAGACAATACTAGATCCTTGAAACGTGAGATAATTTCTATCTCGTGATGTACTCCTAAACCTCACCATGTGATATTTAAGGTGGTCTAGTTTATGCCAGCCATTATGATTTGAACATATATAAAGCACTCCCTGGTATTCTATTGATATAGGAACACTAGCCACATAAGTAAAAACCATCACTTGCTAAAACCAGTATAGCATGGTATCAAAGTAAACCTACTTTATTTATTAGTTAACATTTTGAGGCATTTGGCTAATAGGCCGGCCTACTAATTTCCATAGTGACTGAATTGATTACAAAAGAACAAATGCAGATATCTCCAACAATTGAGAAAGCTCACAACAAGCAGTGCAAGTGCCACAGCATCCAGACAGACAATAGATGCACCCTGTCCCTAGAAGCATTACTTGTATCGCCCAATGAAAAATAACTTCATTGTTTTACCACAAGCCAATTGCTGTCTTTTGTAATTGTCATTTCCCCAAAAGCCTTACGTGCAGTACAGCCTGCGTGCCTAATAACGAAGTAATAGGATCTTCACGTACGCCTAATTTAAGTCCAATTACCAACATGCACAACTTTACTGATTTCCCAAGGCGTCTACAATCTCTACAAACATCTAATTGAACCCCCCAGAGAGATGTAGAGAATAGACGATACACTGTAAATTCTAATCATAGGGATGTTACTAGTACTAACCAAACAGCTGATACCTCAAAAACCTGACGATGGGTGGGCGGGGTTCTTACTCAAACCATAAGGAAAAAACTTTGTTTTCTGAAATGATTAAGCCAAAGGGATTAAGATTTGTATTGCCTGGGGACTTTACACATTTTAGAGGTACTTGATGATTTTTTCTCCCAAAGAAAAAATATCCACAAATGATTTTGGAAACCAATCAATTCAGTGTGTTTCAAGTTGAAACCAGGGATGAGTACAACCTGAACACAGACACACAACAAAAAGCAACTAACTGATAACTGGTAAATGTTCCTATAATGTCCATATCTCATAAAACACGGTAAAACACTGTTTAGCCTGCAGGGCCTGTGTGCAGGACCATTTGACCTATGGCAGGAGGAGCCATGCAGGGTTGAGGATAGAAACAGAAGATGAAGGAAGACCGACGACCGCACAACCAGGTTTTAAATCCCAGCAGGAGATCTTAAGGGAAGATTTAGCGTCAAATCTCCTGTCATCCGATTACCGACTGCTCTTCACCACTGGATCAGTGACAGAGAGAGAGAAAGAGGGGGGATTGTGGAAAAGAGCAAGGGGCAAACTATGACCAGCATAGGGGCTGCAAGAATTCCTTCTTTTTAAGTTCCCAACCTTCTTATTATGTTACAGTGAATGTCTCACATCACGGATAGACTAACCCTTTCATGCTATTATTGGATGCATGTGGGGTGTGTTAACCCTGCCGCATGCAGGTCTACGTCCATCACTCAGATGACCAAGTGCTGATTGTGGTAAAACAACATTGAAGCAATTGAAATAACAGTATATCAAACCCTCTTGAAAACCGTTTGCTCTTGGTGCCTCAGATCAGAAGCCCCAAAACCCCAATCCTCTTTACCAGCTTCTTCCATACAATCCAAAAATCACATGCAAGGGTGTCAGTATTACAAGCAAGGAGTGCACATATAAACCCACTAAATGCAGTAATTAATATACAGCATCCACGAAGAATATATTAAGGACACTAATGCTACAGGTAAGCAGCTTACGTCTTCTGACCAAAGAAAGCCAGACATTAGAGGGGATATTGCCACCTCAAAAAGTAGTAGTAGTAGTAGCAGTATAGCAGTAGTAGTACTAGTATAGTAGTACAAGTGTATTAATACTTGCTGACTTGGAAGCACAGTTTGCACATCTGCAAAATAATGAGTGCAACTTAGCGAGCTCCAGCTACATTGCATGGATTGTAGAAGAAACAAGTTTAGTCCAATGCTCAATTAGTGGGATAGTACTGCAATGATTTTACAGCTATGTCTCCCACACAATGTTCCTATATGAATTAGCATTAGTACTTGCTGACTTGGAAGCACAGTTTGCACATCTGCAAAATGATGAGTGCAACTTTACGACCTCCAGCTACATATCATGGATTGTAGAAGAAACAAGTTTAGTCCAATGCTCAATTAGTGGGACAGTACTGCAATGATTTTACAGCTATGTCTCCCACACAATGTTCCTATATGAAGCTAAAACAGACTTCCAATGTGGGTCTCCAAACAGCAAGAGTAAGCAGCCACAGAATAATAAAATACTCACCTTTTACCACAGCCAAACGTTATCACCTTCTCCTTCGTCTTCTTCTGCACTGGTGCAGATCCTCTTCAGTATTCCTCCCCTTTCAGGCTGTGTTGCTTTTTTAGACAACACAATCCTTGGGAGTAACCTGCTGTCTCTCGTTACTCTTCTGACTGATAGCAGCTTACCTGTGAGAAACTCTCTCTTTCTTCCTCCTCTCTCTCTCTCTCGCTCTCTCCCTCCCTTCCTCCACAGAGAAGAACAGATGAGGATTGGAGGGGATGAAGGAGATAAGGGAGGAAGGGATAAAGCTCAAAGATCGAAATAGAGAGAGCGAGGGAGACAGAGAGATAGAGAGAGAGAGAGAGAGAGAGAGGGACAGAGGGAGTGCGAGAGAGACAGAGAGACAGAGGGGGAGAGAGGGAGGGACGGAGGAAGGGAGAGAGAGCAAGGGAGCAAGGCAAGGTAAACCGATTGGGAGGGAGAAAATCAGGTTATGGGGTCAAAAGACAATTGAGCAGGTGAAAAAATTAAAGAACATGGAGAGGAGAAGGAGGGTGAAGGTGGAGGTGAAATGTGAGTAAACGAGAAAGTGAACAGATTCTGAGGAATCAATTGCACAAAAACTACCAAGGCTTGATGCCTTGATAGTTTTTGTAGCAACTTTCCCAAAACAAAGAGACAAAATGTACAGCATGTTTGTCACCGTCCCCATTCAGAATCGTCGTCTTTTGACCGGGACCATGGAAAAAGAAACGAAAGAAGCTGACCAAAGTAACATTTTAGGGGTATGCTTATTTCTATAACCTTTCCCTTCACACGAAAGGGAAGGCACTGTTCAAATGGCAGCCATGCAGTTTGAAGCGCCTTCACTTCCAGTGAGCCCGAGTTATCACTGTGCAACTAGAGGCTCCATCAGAGAGTGGGAATAAATAGTGGTAGTGCATACTGCATGCATTTGGCCTTTGTTAGGACAAAGGCCATGGTGGGAGAGTGTGGTTGTGCTAGTAGAGGGTTGAGAGGGCTTGAGTTGGTTTGCCAGAGCTAATGAGTTGAGCCTGGTTTATTAGACTCTAATGGGATATCCGGGGAACCTGTAATCTCTTTAGGGAATTAAGGGCGGGCCGCGGACGAACGTGCGTCACACCTGACACACACACAAGAATCAAACATAGGATTAAATTATATTATTTCAACAATTTGGGGAAAATAGCTATTATTTAATAGCTAGTCTAGACATTTTCATCGGTTTTCATCATACATTTTTCAGATTCAAATTAGGGTACCGTGCTAAAATCCCTCTCCCTCTGCAGGCAAGGTGTGTGTCTGAGAAAGTTATCAGAATAGTCAGTCAGAGAGGCCATGTTAAGTACCAGAGAGAGAGCGAGAGAGAGAAAGAGAGAGAGAGAGAGCGAGAGACTGAGGTGTTGGTCATTGGAGCAAATGGAGATGATCGTCTTTTCTTTGGTCCACTTGAAATAAGCTGACCTGTTGCTCTGAGGAAGGATATGTCCCTGACTATAGGGAGGGGTTAAAGATGGGAAACCAATGGATTGGGAGTGTTGGGGCCTGTACAGTAGCTATACTGTCATATTCTGCAGTTAGGGAAGTACCATTAATGATGTATTAACCCATTCTGACCTGAGATCAGATTCATACGAGGTTTCCACTGGACACACACTGGTCTGATTAACCCATTCTGACCTGAGATCAGATTCTAAAAATGTCAGTCGTTCTTCGATATTTTCAAAAATAGCAGACCTACAAGCTCGTATCGCGCCACTCGGTGGCGCGATATGAGCTTGTAGATCTGCTATTTTTCAATAGCTAAAGCATAACATGATGCTAACACCAAAATGGGTGCCCGTTCAGAATGGGTTAATAATGTACTGTACTGGTCTGCAGTTAGAGAAGTACCATTATTAATGTATTACTAATGTACTGTACTGGTCTGCGGTTAGGGAAGTACCATTAATAATGTATTAATAATGTACTGTACTGGTCTGCGGTTAGGGAAGTACCATTAAAAATGTATTAATAATGTACTGTACTGGTCTGCAGTTAGGGAAGTACCATTAATAATGTATTAATAATGTACTGTACTGGTCTGCGGTTAGGGAAGTACCATTAATGATGTATTAATAATGTACTGTACTGGTCTGCGGTTAGGGAAATACCATTATTAATGGTTATATTTTTTCTATTTGCAGTCTGAAATAAAGAAATAAACTCAACATTGGTGGAACAAAGTTGTAGTCAATTAGACTAGACACTATATTCTATAGTGTATAATATTGCTTTGTTTGTAAGGGGACAACTGAGTCAGCTCTCGATATAAGGCCTTAAACTAGAGACAAGACAGATACATTCATTTTAATCTGTGTTTGCTGTATTTTTGTCATAGGTTTGTTTATGTTGGTAATGTCTCTGTAATCATTAGAGCAACAGTAACAGACTATATCTTGATTTATGCTAGGGTATAGGAAAGTATCAAATAGCACTGCACATCAACAATATTCAAATATGCTTGAAACAATTTGGCGAATGGGCCTTTACCATGGTCCCAGTGTTATGAAGGCAAGTTAAAGGACCACTTCACCGCTTTTCAACCTATCTTCATATAATAGGTCCTCACTAATAATCATGAAATAATGGCGCAATTATTTTATACTTGGTCTGTGTCTCATAGGAGGGCTGTGGGCAGTTCAGAAACCGTCTTCCAGTGACATCATCGATGGGGAATACAAGCTAATAAAAACTGCAGGCTTTCTAGTCCTGAAAAGTTGCAATGCGAAAATGGAAGCCATTGTTCTCACGATAATGAAAATCTAAACATCTTTATAAAAAAAATCTTGTTTAAAAAATAATCTGCCTAATGATGATGTCACTGGAAGACGGTTTCTAAACTGCCCACAGCCCTCCTATGAGACACAGACTGAGTAGAAAAAAATCGTGCCATTTTATCATGATTATTAGTGAGGACCTATTATATGAAGATACGTTGAAAAGTGGTGAAGTGGTCCTTTAAAATGGACAGGTGAGATTAATCGGTTGCAACAATAATGCGGTGCCATTGGAAGACCTTTGAAGCGGTTGGTGGTCATTACAGGTAATTTGAGTTAGGCCCGCATCCTGCTTTTGAGTAAATGATGCAACTGGATTTGCTCCCTAGACGTGGTGACGTCAAAGACAAGATGCATCTTAGTGTCTGTTACTGACATGTCTGTCCCAATCAGACTCATTAGTTCAGTAGGATATGACCTGTATTCAGGTCATAACAGGGAACTGCTACTTTTGTTTGTTATAGTCAGTCACACTGCAGTCCAAAGGCAGTTCTGGTGTTCAAGACCTGGATCAGAATTCTTTGAATTTCTTTTCGATCCCTACAAATTAGAATTAATTATTGGTAAGACAATTTAGTAATGATTTTGATCAGCCAATGTGGCCGGATATTGCCTACAACCTCACCATACGATACACATCATGATTCATGATAGCAAAGACCTTCAGGCATAATTATGTGACATGCCCAAAATAGTGACTTCAGGTTAAAAGTGGCTAAAAATGTAAACATTCTTAAAATAACAAATGATATTCGGGAAGAGCGACTCATACTACATTTCATCGTTATTGTTGTGAGTAAGTGTACTGTTAATTAGATTATTTGATTGGCAAAAATACCTAAATACTCTATACTCTACCTAAATCCATGGGGCCTAGCGGTTAAAGGGTAAGACCACTTTTTTAGAGGTTTGGCACAACCCAAACCTTCATGGCAAGTTAACTCCAAATGTGGACAAGAAATAAAAAATTAATTGATAATTCAAAATATGCTCCTCATTGACTTACATTGTACGCTAAGGTCGCATTCTCACCTAATACTTCGGTAGACTCGGATCCGTATGGGCGGGGACATTGGGGTTCTTGGATATTTAATTGGTTGCGGTTTGCCTTCACACTGTCATTCGCAGCAATTGGAAACGCAGCAGGGGGGACCTTTATCAATGTGTTCCATTCATAAACTATAGCCTACACAGTGAAATCTATGGTGATAAAATTACACTCATAACGTGCATGTGTCGTGCCGTCTGGGACCCCCCCCCCCTCTCTCTCTCTCTCTCTACGCACGCAGCCGCCACACACTGTTCTTTTGGGCATGGAGGCACAGCGCTGCATGAGCGCACTGATATAACTCCCCAGTCCCACACAGTGACAGCACTCCATGTTTACGGCACGCACAGACAGACAGACAGACAGACAGAATATTATGTAGGCTATAATACACTGCAGTGTTTTTATGTGTTTTCTTAAGCAATTGATTAATGTACACGTCCTCATTTCGATCAGGGCTTCAGTCTCCTCATTCACGTCTATCCACAGTAACGGGACATCTTTGCGCTGCGTAAAATATGCCTTATCCGTCTCCAACTGTGTTCAGCTCCTTACCCGCCACATTATGTTTGCTTCATTTCCTTTATTTACTGCGGATTGCATTCACACCTGCACCGAATCGTAGTCAAGTGCGATTCGAAGCGAAGCGAAACCCACGTTTTTGGGCGGAGTAAAATGCGGTTATTTGCGGCGCATTAGGATTCGAATGAGCCTTCACACCTGCCAAACGAAGCGCACTTTCTGACAATCCGCAGCAGGATTCGTTTTAATCGCAGCAAAGCTCTCTGGTATGAATGCGACCTAAAACAGCTCTCAAAGTCACTATTGCAGTGCTGGGCCAAACACATGAACGCGCTGGTCCGTTGACTATCATTGCGCACATTCATGATGACACGTGAACGCTGTTTCATACGTGAACGCACGTGAACGTGTTCAATGATAGTCAACGGCAGCGCGTTCATGTGTTTGGACCCAATCCATCCCAGAATGCACTCTGTTCCTACCCGGAAGGAGGAGTGAAATCGCCTCATGCGCTTTTGAACAACAAGCGGATGGGAGGAGAAATCCGGTGCCGTCTCTATTCATATATACTCTAAGGGCTGAACCCAGTAGTTTTCCGAGCATGTGTACTATAATCAATCAATCAATCAATCAATAAATCAATCAATCAATCGATTGGGTTCCGGCTCGGATCAATGGAATGGAACCAAGTAAACATCTTAGCATACTTAAAAACTTCTTATTTATTGGTATCACTATGAAAACACATGAGAAAAAAAATACCTTGCCATTTAAAAAACTAAATATATACTGGGGACCCACTAGTCATACCCTCATGGCCCGCCAGGGAGCCCCAGCCCACAGGTTGAGCATTTAGTGGGTCAGGCTGACTGACCCTGCTGATTTACACAATGAGAGATGCCCGGTACCACGACACTCTCTTCTTCCATCATCTCTGCTGGAACATTTGGGGCTTGAAATGTCATGGTCAAGTGTACCGCAATCATATAGCTTCCAGAATTCAAACCAGCCGTCCTTCAGCTCACAGGCCCCCGTGTACGAGGTGGCATCCATTCAAATATTTAATATGATGATAGAAAAGGGCTATGAACATGCATCAGATGAACCCCCTTCCCCATGACACCCCATCTTCTCATTCATTAAGTGCTCAGTATATTAAGGTCAGGCCAATTACCTAGCAGTAGGGTTACATCACCTCATTAATCTACTGTGTACACACGTTCTCACATCACTGTCATCAATCTCTTTATATGTCATTCCCTTCTCTCTCTCTCCTTTATAGGCTTTAAATGTCTGGCTGGACCTCGAGCCGTTTGCATTTCCGTCTAATAAAGTATTCAATCAATGTCAAGTCAAACAGGGAAAACAATGTGTGCTATTAGGGCCCACATAGGCAGACATCAAGACCATGAAGACGACCTGGAACCAACTGCAGAGAATAGCTCAAGACAGAGATGCCTGGAGATGGCTTGTTGACGGCCTATGCCCCAGAAGGGGTAGCGGTGTAAGTAAGAGTCACTCCTCAGGTCCTCTGGTGTCATGGTGTAAAGGTGTAGGAGGATATATCATGCATATCATATATATATGCATCAGCAGGCTTATCATTTCCACCAAAGAGGTTACACGCAGAGATGAGGGGGCTCATCCACTACTGAATATTATATTGTTGCTGTCGGGTACAAACCTTGTATCTCAACTTTACAAATGAATGCATAGCTGATCTAAAAGCTCGCAACCCGATGCATTTATGTTTTAAGTGAAAGTAAAATTGTGTCTTAGGTTTTTAAACTACTGAAAAAATCTAAAGTATATCAAGAAGAGCTCGTTGACTAAATAATAACTACATTGGATCAATCAGAATGTTCATAGGTTCCGATTGATCCAATTCCAATTTCCTGGAGAAAAAAAAAGGTTACCGTTTTGGATATATAGTACAAGGTTTACACACCTGGACAGCAATGATCTGCAAGATCACAATTTGGGCCAGCTGCATGTGATGAGTGTGCGTGTTTCTACTGCCACATAGTGGCCGATACTTGAATTAACAGCATGGCAGCAGGAGTTAAGACACTAAGCCAATTTGACCCATTAGAGATGACAGCTTCAGGACAAAAGATTTTAAATGGTCAACAAAATAGCCGCAGATGTTGTAGTAGCTTATATATATATATATATATATATATATATGGTACATCTGCCATCAATAAATTAACATGGTGGACATACATTTAGTATTACTGTAAACCACTGAGAAAAATCATTTAAATCATGTTTTTATTTACAATATCTACAAGACACATTTAACAATCTCTCTGATTTTCTGTACGTTGAAACATAACTAATTCAAACCAAGCAGTTTGAATAGTTTGATATAAAAGTGAAACGGGCACCCATTTTGGTGTCAGCATCATGTTATGCTTTATCTATTTAAAAATAGCAGACCTACAAGCTCATATCGCGCCACCGAGTGGCGCGATACGAGCTTGTAGGTCTGCCATTTTTGAAAAATCGAAGAACGACTGACATTTTTAGAATCTGATCTCAGGTCAGAATGGGTTCATCAGACCAGTGTGTGTCCAGTGGAAAACCTCGTATGAATCTGATCTCAGGTCAGAATGGGTTATAAATGAACAGACTACAAATGTGCATAACTGAGAGTCAAGAAAGAAGCAACATGTTGCGCAGCATAAAGACCTACTGTATGCATGCTCAGAAAATAGTTGTCTGAATGAACACTGGTGAATACTTTCCTTTGTTTGCCTGTGCACCCCTTTCACTCATACACAGTAAAAGTAGATAAAATATATATATATATTTATTTACAAATAAAACAAATTGCTGGAGTCTTTCATTCAGCAGCCACTATCTCCTTCTCACAGATGAAAAAGAAAGTCAGAGAGCAAACGGAGTCGTACCAGCTCTTCACCGCCACGCGCTCCAGGACGCGGGTCTTGATAATGTAGCCGCAGTCCTCGTCAATGTGGTTGTTCGGCTCACCGTCCTCCCAGAAACTATACGTGAGAAAGAGATAGGGATAAACTAAGGTGCTATTTACACGAGGATGGTGTTCATAAAAAACGGCAAAATAAAGTATCGTTTGCTGCTGTCATTTAGACGAGAACCGTGTTCACAGGAGGTGAAAACGCAACGAAGTGAAACCACCTCCCAGAGTGGAAATCTTTTAGAACGCCGTTTCCTATGGTCTCCATATAAACAGGCAAAACGGTGGATCCGCAAAACTTGTGACATCATGGCTTACGTCAGCTCTGGTCGGCTCGCCCCGTGTCCTACGTTTTTACATGGTGTCATAGGCATGCGTCAGTTGCTAGGGGAAACGAACAACAACAACCAAGTCCGGTTTGCTGGAGGTGTGATGAGGACGCGACGTTTGTTTACTTTCTGTGTAGAAGAAGAACGGAAGTAGTTCTACGCATGCGTGACTTATGTCTATGGTTTATATAAGCGCTGCGTCACACGGACCCCACAAGGACACGCGCCACCTAGCGACCTGGCATATATATGCATGCACTTTGTAGCATGTTCATTCAAGTGTCCGTTCTCATGTAAATGGTCCAAAAAAAATTGAACGCAACGGGACTTTGACGTGTTATATGGAGATGGTCGCCGTCTAAAAGAGGCCTAAGTAAGCAGACAAGCTCTATTAGCTCAGTGGCAAATTGTCAGCACTATAATGCACCACAACAGTGGTTATAAGACATTACAAATTATTATAACTAGACCGGTGCCCGGCTGCAGAGCACTGAGTCGGTAAAGACGGAAGTTGGAGATCCATGCCCCACCTGGCTATGCAATACCCGTTGTACCCGTGTCGGAGTACCCGTTCCACCCATCTGTATGTGTCCCTTTTATGCTCCATATATGGAGATTTCTGTGTCAGGCATGCCCAAATATGGAGTGTTGTGATTTCAAAACAGGCCAGGCCCATACTGTCTGGACAACCGTGGGTCCGACTCGACACCGGGCAATGCACTCCCTGTGGGGGTGTGGAACGTGTGTGTCGAATTTGAAGTCGGTGGGGCGAATGGTCCTCGAGTTACGTGCATTACAGCTGTACACACGTACAGATCAGATATATATATATATATATATATATATCTGATCAACCAGGAAGAGAAGTGAGGGAAAAAACAGGAAGAGAAGGGATGAGAGAGGAAGGGATGGACAGTAATAAAAGAGGAACACTGCCAAGTAAAACAAGCAGATGTTACTTACTCATCTACACAAATATTTGAAAAAGAGGAAAAATATCATGAGACTATTAGTCAGAAAACTGCTGACAGAGAGAGAGCATACAAGGGGAAAAGATAGGCTGGAGGAAGGAGATAAAAAAGGCCCTTGTCCTTGTTGCTTATACTGTATGAAAAATATATTCATTGTGCAAGAAGGTGGATTCTATGGCCATGATATAATATATCGACACTCCGAACATCCCATAACTTCTTGCGTGGTTCAAATCTGGGTTAAGATATAAAAGTTACGAGCTTTAAGCCTTTAACTAGCTACTCAATGGAAAAGGATGAGAAAAATAGCAGTTGAAACCTGGCAATGATCCCTACGGCTCAACGCACAACACATCTAGGCTTCCCTTAGACATACTGTACATGCATGGAGATATACGGACAGACTTTGCTGTTCATTGGAGTGGTTAGGTTCCACTCAAAAAGGAATATATATATATTTTTTTTTAAGATTTATTTTTGGGCTTTTATGCCTTTATTGATAGTATAAGGTTGGATTAATTTATTTTACCGAACACATCGAAAACGGAAGCACACATGGATAATGTGATAACAAAACAATAATTATGGAGTTTTCCCAGACCAACCAAATCTTCTTTTGTATTATTTTTCATTCAAAACAATAAAGGTATCTGTACAAACCATGCAGTTGTTAAGGCTGTCAAATGGTGCACATGAAAGCTGATCTGTTGGCTTGGGTTTTTTCTTTCTTATTTTGTTACTGTAACATGACCTCTGTTATCTTCTGTATCTTATGTATAAAATGCAAGTTGGGAAAAACATCTGACTGCAAAACTTGGTACTGTAGAGCATGTAAAAGACAGCATCCATCATGCGTTTCTCTGTATCCAGTTCCCACATGTCACCAACTCGGTGTGCACTCATCGTTCATTCATTGTATGTTAAGCACAATGGCCCCTTTTCCACCAGTTGGTTCCCAATGTGAACCGGTTCAGTTCTTTTTGGTTTTTAGTCCATGAGCCAGAGCTCCAAAATTGGAACGTTAATTATGAATTGAGTAGGCAAAACCCTACCTATATTAGATTGTTATCACCGTGAAACTTCCCCAATTGAGTACTTACATGAAGGCAATGATTATATATTATTATATTACAAATTTTACATTTTTAAATATGCAAATGAGGCATTATGTAGGAAAATATGCAAAATAATCCAAAAATATGAAAAATGTACTACTGTGGAAGGGTTATCATGTATTAATTTACTTGTATTGATCCTATAAACAATTTAATATAGGGTATAGTTTGCCCACCAATTATGGAGCTCTGGCTCATGGACTAAAAACCAAAAAGAACTGAACCGGTTCCCATTGGGAACCAACCGGTGGAAAAGGGGTCAATGTGCTGCGCTTGATCGTTTAACTTAACCCATTAAACCCGGGAAAGCACACACAGATCTACAAGCTCAAAGCTCGCCAGTTTGTGCTGCGCAGCAATTTTTTTTTACAGTTTTACAAAATCTTGAAATTGAACTACTAACCTAACCCATTTAAAAGGCATTTTGTAGAATCGGCTTCAGGTCTTAAAATAAAAACCGTTTGAACTTACCCTCCAACCAGAGGAGTATCGTCCACCCATTTCCAGGTATCTTCCGTGTGAGAGTCAGTGATACCGATCCAGTATGCGTTCCAATGGCCACGGGGCAGAAGTTCCCACAGGAAGGACTGAGACATGCAAGACAACACAAGACAAGGCACTAAATACATTTTGTATAGCATCAGCTTTATTTTCAAATTCATGTGATTTAAATCGTCCTAAAGTCATAGACCACCCCAAATCTGGGCATGTCATAATATTTGATGAAACATTTGATGAAAATAGGCAAACATTTGTTGAAAATAGGAAACATTTGGCGGAAATATGCAAACGTTTGGTAAAACAAATAACTTCTACAAGCTCACAACACTTGTAAGCTTGTAGATCGGCCATCACTTTTTTTGTACTTTTCTTTCCATTTCAAAATGGAGTGGTCACATTTTATTATTTCTATATCCTTGGCATGGAAAGGTTTAGCCAAATTCCAATACCCAGAATCTCGACTACTCGCTCACTCACACTCAGTCACTCCAGCAAGGTGGTGTTATGGTGGAATTGGTGACCTGCTGAAATATGTGACAACCGTGTAGACAATCACATAATGTAAATGTGTCCTAATGTCAATTGTTGCAGTTTGTTCATTAGCAGAGTTCAACCTAACTGTATTTAGGCCATGTATTTAAAGACTTCCATGTAATAGTTGTGTGAACAATTTGGTCACATATTTGGCAGGTCACCAATTTCACCGTCATTTGCCATGCTGGAGTGAGCGAGTGTGAGTGAGCGAGTGGCCGAGATATTGGGTATTGGAATTTGGCTTTTGGGATAGTTTGGGATAGATCTCCCTCGATCCAGTCAGAGTCACCTATCTTTCCCTACCTGTTCCTGTGCATCGAGGATGATGGCTAGGTGAGCTCCTTTCTCCTTGCAGTAGTTCTGGCTGTCCTGCCAGTCTCGCTTGGTGCTGGAGATGAAGTAGCAGCTGCCATTATAGAGCTGCCAGCGGTTGGGACACGGCCCAGTGGTGGGTGGCGCCGTTGAGGTAACGGGCACCGTGTTGATGACTTCTGGAGCTGGTGAAGAATAATGACGGAAGAATAATTTTAGTACAGTTTTTCGTTTTTTTTTAGAAATGCAAAAGAAACATTACTGTAATAGGTTAGAGGTCGTTCCAACGACGTCCAAGTAGGGGTGGACGATATGGAAAACTATAATATCACAATATCTTTTCAAGCTGTATCACGAATCATGATATTTTCCATGCGGTTAGTATGGTTATTTTTCAAGTTACTTAACAGTACAACCACCCATAAGGTAATAAAAACTAAAAGACAAAGGACTAACAGACCATTTAGACCAAAATATGTATTATTATTTTTAGAAATTAAGGTATAGTCTAGAACTGCAGATGTGCACATGAACTTTTACTTGATACAGTGAATCAAGATTCACTTTATCACGTTATAAGATATCTCTGAAAAGGCATATCGTGGAAACATTGTATCGTCTCAACGATATTTATCACCATATAGCCCACCCCTATCTCTGAGTACCACATAAAGTATGAGGTACTGTACTTAACCTTGATCTTCGAGGTGTCTTAACACTCCCCCCCATTCATGAGTTACATGAGTAAATTGATGTAGAACAGCTTCCCTCCCAATAACGAGTTACGTTTTCATTGTTTAATTCATGTTTTAATACGTTCTTCAAAGGTTAGTGAAATCCAGGCAGTGAACGTGGGTGGCATTGCGATGTAATTAATTCCGCAGTTAAACTGCTAAATACCTTTAGTGGCACATTTGACAGCGAGTAGCTCGGTCTTCTCCTGTTGCAGCTGTCTTACGAGCGCGGTCAGGGCAGTCAGGTTGGCCTCCTGCGTCTGTCGCTGAACCTGGGCCTCCGTGCCATCGTTATCGCTTCCCTGTGGAGTGGACATGCTCCTGTCTGGTGGCATGGATGCAGAGGAGAGGAGAGTGAAGCCCCATTTAGAATTTTTAGATTTGGTCTGAGGTCCTGTTTATAGACAACAGAAAACGTCTGAGGTCCTGTTTATAGACAACAGAAAACGTCAAAATAAATAAAACCTTCCATTTAGACAACAACAGTGTTTTCGGGGGTTGAAAACGCAATGAAGTGAAACTTCCTTCCAGAGTGGATTTTTTTTTTAAACAGGCATTACTGGAGAAACGACAAAACGTGCGACATCATGAACGCAACAGCACTCGGTCATTTTCTATTCTGATTGTTGCCGTGTAAACGTGGCCTCAACTAGCAGATCTATACAAGCTCAGGACTCATTGCTACATCTTGCGTGTAGCGTGTAGACCTGCTAATTCTGGTGGAGAGAGAACAGGGAATGGGCATGAGAGTTGAGGGATGATGGGGAGAGACGATGTGACGTTTTTAAGTTGATAACAGTTCCAACATTTCGATAGTTGCAGTGATTGAACCCGTTACCTTTCTACTGCAGTACAGGCTCCCTATCTCACTGGGATGTATCACACATAGTTTACATTTAATTGAACGTAGCCTGGTCCAGCCTGTATGATTTATAATATCACACATAGTTTACATTTAATTGAACGTAGCCTGGTCCAGCCTGTATGATTTATAATATCACACATAGTTTACATTTAATTGAACGTAGCCTGGTCCAGCCTGTATGATTTATAATATCACACATAGTTTACATTTAATTGAACATAGCCTGGTCCAGCCTGTATGATTTATAATATCACACATAGTTTACATTTAATTGAACGTAGCCTGGTCCAGCCTGTATGATTTACAATATCACACATAGTTTACATTTAATTGAACGTAGCCTGGTCCAGCCTGTATGATTTATAATATCACACATAGTTTACATTTAATTGAACGTAGCCTGGTCCAGCCTGTATGATTTATAATATCACACATAGTTTACATTTAATTGAACGTAGCCTGGTCCAGCCTGTATGATTTATAATATCACACATAGTTTACATTTAATTGAACGTAGCCTGGTCCAGCCTGTATGATTTATAATATCACACATAGTTTACATTTAATTGAACGTAGCCTGGTCCAGCCTGTATGATTTATAATATCACACATAGTTTACATTTAATTGAACGTAGCCTGGTCCAGCCTGTATGATTTATAATATCACACATAGTTTACATTTAATTGAACGTAGCCTGGTCCAGCCTGTATGATTTATAATATCACACATAGTTTACATTTAATTGAACGTAGCCTGGTCCAGCCTGTATGATTTATATCACACATAGTTTACATTTAATTGAACGTAGCCTGGTCCAGCCTGTATGATTTATAATATCACACATAGTTTACATTTAATTGAACGTAGCCTGGTCCAGCCTGTATGATTTATAATATCACACATAGTTTACATTTAATTGAACATAGCCTGGTCCAGCCTGTATGATTTATAATATCACACATAGTTTACATTTAATTGAACATAGCCTGGTCCAAGGGACTAAATTATTTTCGCTCCTATGCCACCAAAATGTGGAACGCCCTACCAACAGTCATTAAGACATGTGAATCCCTTGACTCCTTCAAAACCGCTCTCAAAGGGCACCTACGGACGGCTGCAATTCGAAACTGGCCTCTGTAAAATCTGAATCCCCCCCCACCGCCCCCCCCCCCCCTTTTCCCCTCACTGTATATGTATCTTTTCTCTTTTTGCTTCCTATATGATGAATTCCTGTTCTGTACTTTAGCTACATAGAAATGTCTATTTGTATGTCTCTAAATGTTTTGATGAATTGAACAATGTGGACCCTGTTGTAAACAAGTGTAATGCTTAATTGGGTCGTCCACTCACAGTTAACAGTCTTTGTATTGAGTTTGTGCTTGAAATGTACTGTAAATTCTGCAAACTGTTAATAAATATTTCAATCAATCAATCAATCAATCAGTCCAGCCTGTATGATTTATACTCTGGTCTAGTAGAGGGGCGGTAGCCTGGTTAATAAACCAGACCGAATCAGCCGTTGGCAAAAAAAAATTGCCTACCGGCGGATTTCGGTCTGGAGAGGCTCAATTGTACGCCCATTTTCTACACACGAAAACGTGTGCGCCCAATAGGGACACGGTATGCAATATGGGCGGGCTTTGGTACAGTGACGTTCAATGCTTGAGACCTTTGACTGACAGTAGCTCTGACCAATTGCGTCAAAGAGAAAATGTTTCCCTGGAAATGAAATCCAAGCTGAGCCTCCCCAGACTAATATCCCGCGGATCCGTGCGATATTAGTCTGGTTTATTAACCAGGCTAGAGGGGCGGGTGCCGGTCAAAAACAATCTGAGCACCCGCGCCTGCCCCCTCCTCCCCTCCCATCCCCTCCCCGGTAGAAAACATCAGAGAAAACCAAATTTGGAGCGACGCGCTTCTGCACTGTTATTGGTTAGCGATATACAAGGAAGTGGACTTCCTATAGCAGATTTCCCCAGGAGTTTTTAGCCGAATGTGAACAAAAATAAAAGCCTGAGTGCCGAGGCTACATTGAACGTAACCGCTGCTAAAGAACTGAAGTATTGGTATCCTATCCAGTGGTTTGTCAGTTTCAACAGTAGTAACTAGTGTAGTTTTAGCAGTGTTTCGACTTTTTTTAGTAGCATTAGCACTAGTAGCGTTAACAGCTAACTGACACTGTCTCCTCAACAACCTACCAACTAGCAAACCAACAGTTGACCATCCCATGGCCCGTATCCTCTACTACAGGCTGTGGAATCTGCTGGCTGGCAATGACAAACTGAGTAGTTCAGCAATAATAACTATAATATCACTTTGAAGTTACAGCATATAAATGACAATAAAGAAATAATTACAGTTGTAAAGGCTGATATAAAGGCCATGTCATTTTGCACACTCCATGCTCAATAGCACCAGTTGCATCTGAACAAGTTATATTGCTTTACAACAAGTGCAGAACTTGCTAGTCTTCACTCTTGGTTATTTCATAACAAGTACCACTGTGGGCTCTGGCCCAACTCCTCCCTGGCTAAAATACTTTGATTTGACGGTTTTGACCTAAGGTTAACAGTGTGAAGAAAAGCAGAACTGAAGGTTTGCAACTCACGGGATCTCCTTACGGAACGTTATTTCAACAGAGAGGACATACGCAAATACACAAAGTACTTCGCACATGCAGTCATGCATACACGCACATACAGCATGTACCCAATCGCATGCATGTGCACAGACAAAGTAGAATACATAAACAGTACACGCATAAGTATTGTATGCATGCGCACACACACACACACACACACACACACACACACACACACACACACACACACACACACACACACACACACACACACACACAGAGAGCTCCAAACATCTGTTTCTTGTTGATTCATCCTCAGAACGTTGCTGTATTCAAAAGCTGCTGGATACTCTTGTCGTGTTCATTAAGTAATGACTGACTCATTGTTTCCACAACACGCACAGTCACACAGTCTGTATAAAGACATATCTCGCATATCTCATAGTTAAAACTCAAGATTCAGGCTGCCTTTGAATGAGTCACAAGCCCTTTTTAATACTTTTCATTGTGGTTAAATATTTAAAAACCCCACAGACTTAAACACTTTCAATTTGAAAGTGTCTGCCAAAATAGCAGATCTACAGGCTCACAATGCAACATGCTGTGCGCTTGTAGATCGGCCATTTTTGCTACTCCTGCGTGACACACATAAAGAAATACAAGGTTTCTGCCCGACAGCAACGATATATATATATATATATATATATATATATATATATATATATATATATCATAGACTGTAAAAAATATGGACAAAGCGTTCCCCGGGTCTAACATGAACGTAAAATGAAGCCTGAAATAACCCTTGCATTCTAATGCACTGTAAATCGCCATCTTTCTAGATCCGTTTTGGACCAGCTGGCCATTGGCTGGCTCCGTTTGGGTCCAGCTGGCCATTGGCTGCCCAGACAACGAGGCGGGACTTCCCCCCTTCTTCTCCGTTGGTTTTTATTTTGACTCGAGTGGGAGGAGAAGACTCTTGAGTGGGAGGGGAATCCCGATCATAGACGGTAACGGTAGCCACGCCCCTCAGAACATACGCGACTTTATGGTCATTATTTTGGGACCATAATTTTCCAAAAAGAATATTATGACATTAGAAATGAGACTTTAAACTAGTGACTGGAAGAAGAAAGTATTCATGACCATGTTTATTAAGGTAATACAGTCTAGGTGAAGTTGGGCCAAAATACATGGGCCTCTATGGAGCTATGGGGATTTTTGGGTCCAGTCCAGCGCCACAACAGGCCATTATATGAACTACCGATTTCAAATGAGGCTTCACGAAATATCTGTCTGACTGCCCCCCTGATATATATATATATATATATATATATATATATATATTATAAAGTACTGTATGGAATGGTAGAGGTACTATAATGTATAAGAGTGTTGTCATGGTCCAGTATAACAGAGGTAGTCATGTACGTATGCAGTGATTATGTACTTACAGCGAAGGGTCACTGCGATGAGGGAGATGACAAGGACAGCACACAGCATAGCTAAGCACCAGGTGGCAAGTCTGTAGGGCCCTGAACCTCTGGGCCGAGGGGGGCCCACCCTGACAGAAGAGACGGGTCCTGGATAGGAGAGGAGGGAGAAACAGAGAGGGTTATATGAGTCTGTAGGGCCCTGAACCTCTGGGCCGAGGGGGGCCCACCCTGACAGAAGAGACGGGTCCTGGATAGGAGAGGAGGGAGAAACAGAGAGGGTTATATGTGTTTATAGGGCCCTGAACCTCTGGGCCGAGGGGGGCCCACCCTGACAGAAGAGACGGGTCCTGGATAGGAGAAGAGGGAGAAACAGAGAGGGTTATATGAGTCTGTAGGGCCCTGAACCTCTGGGCCACCCTGATGGTGCAGAGAGAGACAGAGAGGGGAATATGAGTCTATATGGCCCTGAACCTCTGGGCTGAGGGGGGGCCCTGATGGTGCAGAGAGAGACAGAGAGGGTTATATGAGTCTGTAGGGCCCTGAACCTCTGGGCTGAGGGGGGCCCTGATGGTGCAGAGAGAGACAGAGAGGGGAATATGAGTCTGTAGGGCCCTGAACCTCTGGGCTGAGGGGGGGCCCTGATGGTGCAGAGAGAGACAGAGAGGGGAATATGAGTCTATAGGGCCCTGAACCTCTGGGCTGAGGGGGGGCCCTGATGGTGCAGAGAGAGACAGAGAGGGTTATATGAGTCTGTAGGGCCCTGAACCTCTGGGCTGAGGGGGGGCCCTGATGGTGCAGAGAGAGACAGAGAGGGGAATATGAGTCTATAGGGCCCTGGACCTCTGGGCTGAGGGGGGGCCCTGATGGTGCAGAGAGAGACAGAGAGGGTTATATGAGTCTGTAGGGCCCTGAACCTCTGGGCTGAGGGGGGGCCCTGATGGTGCAGAGAGAGACAGAGAGGGGAATATGAGTCTATAGGGCCCTGGACCTCTGGGCTGAGGGGGGGCCCTGATGGTGCAGAGAGAGACAGAGAGGGGAATATGAGTCTATAGGGCCCTGAACCTCTGGGCTGAGGGGGGGCCCTGATGGTGCAGAGAGAGACAGAGAGGCTTATATGAGTCTGTAGGGCCCTGAACCTCTGGGCTGAGGGGGGGCCCTGATGGTGCAGAGAGAGACAGAGAGGGGAATATGAGTGTGTAGGGCCCTGAACCTCTGGGCTGAGGGGGGGCCCTGATGGTGCAGAGAGAGACAGAGAGGGGTATGATAGGATTATGTGGAACACAGAGATTCCCAACCTTTTTATTAATTGTAATGATAATATAATATGACATTAATATTTCAAAACAAAAAACTATTTTCTTTAGTGATGCCAGTAAATAAGAACTTAAGTATACTACGTTAGTTCCATTGATCCAAGCCGGAAAACAATAGATTGATTGATCACTGAAATAATGCATTGAAATGCTTTGAGTCGTGAAGCTTTCAAGGTTTTCAAGTGGGCCCTGATGAAGAAAAGGTTGTGAACTGCTGATATACACAAAATGGAACAATTCCATACAAAACATAATTTGAAACACATTAAAGATAAGCTATTTTAGGATATTTTACGTGTGAAATACCAACCATTTTGATATTGGGAAATTGTTTTTAAACACAATAAACTGAAGTTGGAAATATATTGTAACAGTTTTATCCATGAGACTATTTTACTGTAGATGGAGGACTTCCATCCAGCTCCCTTCATCACATTCCTGGGCGCTGGCTGCATTTGTCAGGCATGATGCCAACGTCAAATTATGTTGATAATTATTAGCAACATGATTCGACTTTGGCTGAATTCCTGACAAAGGCAACATGTAGCCGGAAATATGAGGAATGGGGCTGTTTTACTGATATTTTTAAAGCTGAAATTGGGAACATATTAATGAATAAAACTTTATTCATTTTTATGTTCATCATCTTTAGAAATATTATACAGAGGTGGCCTGCCTGCTCTTCCTTTCATACATTTAATATAAACCCTGGTTTAGGATCAACAGGATGAAAAGTAGCACTGCCTGAAGCTCATACATGACAAAAAAACCATCACATGGATGCACCTGGGACGTATCCTCAGTGATGTATCCTGAGGTCAACAGGGTTTCGGGTCTCGCAACATCATACCCCTCACTCAGGCGACCCAGCCGGGAGTGATCAAGTCCCGACTTACGTCCCAGTAGCTACCCTCAATCAGTCCCATTAGGGAAAAACCAGGGGCACACAATCCGTTGGAACTACTCCAGAACTACTCTGCCAGGGCTTGGAGGTACACTTCTGGCACATGGAGGGACTAGGCTCTGTGGGTTGTCTCCTGTCCGGGCCCCTCCTACGTCTCACCAGGTCCACTCCTGCTCTCACCAGAGCGTGGACCTGTGCGTTGCACCAGAGTCCCAGCACCAGACAGCTCATTCAGCAATATATCCCCTGGCTGAGAGCTAGAAATCTTGCCTCTGGTGCTGGTTCAAATCCTGTGAGGACACGATAAAAAGGATTTTAGGTTTATTGAAAAAGTTTCTGGCACAAGATCAAATCTTCTTCGCCAGACTCAGCACAATATATTAAAATTGTGACATTCACAAATTCATAAATACTACCCTACACGAATACTGGATAACTCACCCCGGTGCTTGCCCGTTTTTCCTCCCGGAATTTTCACCAGTGAGGGAGATAACTTTGTAATATGCTATTGGCTGTTTGTATTCTTTTTGGAAAAATATAAAAAGATACTCCTGTGGAAAGGCTATATTATTTTACTTATATTGACCCTATAAACAATTTAGTATTATTTAGTATATGTAAGGTTTTGCCCACTCAATGGTACCTCGTCAGATAATCCCCACATATCCTACAACAACTTCTGTGAACAGACTTCACTGTAGTAGCTTTTCATTAATTATATTTGTACTTAGGCTGTTCTGCTGTCATGAAAGTTTATAGTTAGAGAAATTCAAAGTCCAGCCGTCTGCTGTCCAGCCTCTCCCACCCCTCACTGGGGAAAATTCTGGGAGGAAAACAGAAACGGGGTGAGTCGTCTTGTTACCCCCTACCCCACCCACCCCACCCCACATTTTGTCCACAACCACATACAATCCCATCACATACAAACTTTACATATAAATCCCACGCTTTCATACTTTTTTTTTGTACACTTTAAATATACAATTCATGTGCACTCGCACACTCACTATTTTCTTTATCTCCTTAATTCATACAATAATACAATTACATTATAATACATTATTTAAAATAATACAATTACAAAGGATACAAATATTGTAGCTTTAAAGTCCTAATAACATAATGATGTCAAACATGTTAGAGCAGTATATTATCCCATTCTGACCGGGCACCAATTTTGGTGTTGGCATCATGTTATGCTTTAGCTATTGAAAAATAGCAGATCTACAAGCTCATATCGCGCCACCGAGTGGAACGACTGACATTTTTAGAATCTGATCTCAGGTCAGAATGGGTTAATCAGACCAGTGTGTGTCCAGTGGAAACCTCGATTGAATCTGATCTCAGGTCAGAATGGGTTAAGACGTGAGAACACTATCCCCAAACGTATTTTTAGGGTGTATTCATCAAGAACAACAAGTTCAGTTGATCTAAAATGAACACAGACTTGTCCTGGCAGGACCTCTGGAGGTGCGGTTCAGTAGGGAAAGGCATTTCACAAAAAAAAGAAAAACACAGTTGTTTGAGAGGCTTAAACAGAGGAATATTCTGCTTTTCAAGAAGTTTACTTGTCACACACTCATAGTAGTCCCGCACGGTATGCGTGTACGTGTGAAATGTGAATGTACAGTGAAATGTGGCTGTGACATTCTCTGCAAACTGTACTGACAATATAAATAAATAAAACAAAAATCTGCAGTGTTGAAAAAGGGCAAATACAACTAAAAAAGACTTCCGCAAGGAAAAGCAATTCAGTGTATCAGTTTGCAGTGTGTAGGCTACTGTAAGTGCAGTAGAAATCAAATCTAAAATAGACAATTATATTAGTTTATCTGTGGGGAAAAAACTTATAGGCAGGGTAGCCTGGGTATAGCCTATACCTATATATATTCTGATGAGAAATCTGAGATGAGGCAGATAGTAGATAAACCTGGTTTGTGAAGTGAAAACCAACTAAAACTAAAACTAAAAAAGACACAAACGAGCATGTGGTTGTGTGTTGTGAAATCAAATAGACAATATAGTAACACCTCATTGATACCCATGTATCAACTCCCCAACTTCACTAGCCCTGGTGGAAAAACTGAATCCATCCTCTTCGGATCAAATAGTAATCTCAGCAAGGCAGATGGCTTCTTGGTTAGAGTGGGTGACAATATTATCACACGAAAAGATCAAATTACCTACCTAGGTTCCATCCTGGAGGCCAATCTTTCCGGTGATAAGATGGCCACCAACGTAATCAAAAAAGTCAATCAAAGAACAAGATTCCTTTACAGGATCTCCTCACTGGTCAGCAAAAACACCTTGAAGACCTTAACAGGAGCCCTCGTACAAGGTTTCTTTGACTATGCATCCACCTCTTGGTACCACAGCACCTCAAAGGCCCTTAAAACAAGGCTCCAGACCTCCCAAAACAAACTGGTCAGGCTCCTACTTGACCTCACCCCCCGAACCCACCTCACCCCTGCCCACTTTGACAGGCTGGGATGGCTTAGGGTCGACGACAGAGTACAGCATCTTGCAATGGGTCTGGTCCACAAGATTCGATACACCACCAAGATACCCATGTACCTGTCTAAATACTTCCTTAATGTAAACTAAGTCCACACCCACAACACCAGAGGGAGTGCAACAAACCATGTACAACCCAGATTCGGCACAAACAAGGGACTAAATTCTTTGTGGAACGCCCTACCAACAGTCATTAAGACATGTGAATCCCTTGACTCCTTCAAAACCGCTCTCAAAGGGCACCTACCTAAAATCTGAATCCCCCCCCCCCCCCACCCCATTTCCCCTCACTGTATATGTATCTTTTCCCTTTTTGCTTCCTATATGATGAATTCCTGTTCTGTTCTTTAGCTACATAGAAGTGTCTATTTGTATGTCTCTAAATGTTTTGATGAATTGAACAATGTGGACCCTGTTGTAAACAAGTGTAATGCTTAATTGGGTCGTCCACTCACAGTTAACAGTCTTTGTATTGAGTTTGTGCTTGAAATGTACTGTAAATTCTACAAACTGTTAATAAATATTTCAATCAATCAATCAATCAATGAGTCTCTCTGACTCGCTGACGCACTGGACCAGGGCTACAAATTCACCAGAACACAGGACTACATTTACATTACACCAACGAACCTACTCTGTTAAAAAAAAAAGTTTCTGGGGAAGGATACCCCCAGACGGACCACTCCCCTGCCCTGCACGGTAACAGCTGGTATGCCTATAGTACGGTCGCCCCTTTTCCATCTCGCCCCACTACTCTACCTAGCTGTAAATAACAAACATATAATTCATGTTGGTCATTATATGAAAGCCTTTAATATCATATTAATTTATCATTAAGTTCACTCTGTATATATCCACGGGCATAAAAGCATGATGATGCCATTACAAAACATGGGCTACATGGAAGAAATGTGTTTAATAAAACGAAATTAACTGCTAGAAGGTCCTAAATTAACTTATTAATCTACCGTCTCTGTGACAGTGTGTCATGTTATTCTTTCTACATTTCACAGAGTATAGAGATCGACTACTATACAATCAAATAAATCTGTAGGCCTATACAAGATAATTTCAGATTTCAGAGAGGGAGGGAAATACTAAATTAACTGTTAACTGCATTAAAACATTTCGCGAGGGCGAGTTGGTAAAGGGGCGAGTCGTTTGGTAAAGCCGAAAGGTATTTTTTTGTTTCATCCTTTAGTTTTGTATTGCACTATTGTCTGTACGTCCCTGTGCCTGTCCCAAGAGTCCATGGAAACTGTTAATAAAGTATCCAATCAATAACTCAATCCATCAACCAATCAATCAATCAATCAATCAAAACAGTCCTTACCGCTGTAGCCCACATCTTGGTTGCTGTTTAACTCGTCGAAATATGCAGCTTCGTCATCGATCAGCTTTGAATACATCCCCTCGCAGACCTTTGAGCCCGTGGCGGTGGTGGTGGTCTCCATTACGAATGCTACTGCAGAAGAAGTTGGAAGAACACTTAAACTTTGTTGTCTGCTGCTCAGCTGCTGCAGTGTGCAGTGCTTTCTGTGCTGTTTTCCATCCTCAGGCTCACTCACTGCCCCAACTTTTATTTACTTACTATACCGCCCCGCCCCCCTAAAAAAAAGTGACGTCGAAGTTTACGGTAAACCCCCCCCCCCCCCCAACATTACGGTAAAAACATGCGCTGCGATTTCCTGGCGAGACCGTGAGAGGGGGACAGTACTCCTCTAGCAGCTCTTTGAGACGATGGACCACCCGACCAGACCCTATGAGGTCCACAAGAGTAGGACTTTACAACATAACAAAACAATCTTTAATCAGGCTCAGCAGTGCTGACAGACAGTGACAGATATCCAATATATTGGCCATTCCATTTCCTAGTATTCGGTGCCATTTTTGTGTCCCCATCATCCCATGCAGTCATGGTCATAATATACAGCATCTTGTAAAATAAGCAAAAACACGAATTCTAAAAAAATAGAATAGAAATAGAAATAAATAGAAAAAAATGTTTGTACCTCAGACTGAAATAAATAAATCCCTAAATAAAAGATAAAGAAATCCCAAAATAAAATAATCCCTTTGATTTGAGTAGAGGTGGTAGCCTATGCTATGTCCCATCATGTTATTCAGCTTCAGTTACAAATATATACATTCAACCAAAAGTTGAATTCATATTTATATAGCATAGTATAGTTCTTTTTAATGTTAAAAATCTTGAAATCAATGTTTGTCCTATGGCTTACAGTCCCCCCTGTAACGCTGATGCAAATCCACCTGCAAATGTCACCAACTATTTCTCTAGCCACATGACTTCAGAAAGTATGTAGGCTATGCTATATAGCATATACAGTGATGGAAACCCATAGGCCTACCAGAACTAAGAAGTACAAGTATCTGACTGTTTAATTTGCCTTTTTATTTAGGTTGCGTTAGTGGTGTTGGCCTCCCCTGTTACGCTTAAATATAGAGGAAATTGATATACATTTTCATAATGTAATGGTTGATAAATATATTTAAAATCTTACACTGTGTTCACAATGTGCTACCATATTTTTCATTACATGAGGAGTAATGGCCATCTTTAGCATAAAATGCCCCTGTTATGTACAAATGACTCCCCCTGTTACTTACTATGGTCCATATGGAAATGGAAAGATTGGAATAATGCATTAGGCTGGACAAATATGTTTTCCTGACAGCTGAACATGTCCTCTTTCAGAAACAAATGTGAAAAAGTCCTGCAAAAAAAAAAAGTTTTGAAAATGTTACTAGGCAGAAATGGTACAGAATAGTAGGAATGACCAATAACAATGTGCTGATTCAGCACATCTGAAAGTGTAAAACCATCTGTTAATTTCTTTCTTTCTTTTCTTTTCTTTTTAATAATACACCAATAACTTACTAGTAGTAGGCCTACTACTTACTGGCCATTATTAGTAAACATCCTTGACCATAAAAAATCACACTCGTCTGAAGTGAGTGGTACTGTACTGTACTGTACTGTACTGTACTGTACTGTACATCATATGCGTCAACATGATACATCATGATGATGTACAATGATCATTATTTGGTTGTTCACTAACTAAGCCATATCATTTCTGATCACTTGAATATTTGAATATTTGTGTTTTATTTTCAGCGTAAAGCCCCAGCGATTATTTTTGTTATACTAAGAGGGATGCTGTAGAATAGATTATTGTCTTTATTTTCTGCAGCTCATGGTGGTGCCCTTGAAGACTTTTCTCTTTTAGTCAAACCGCTTTTAATCAAACATGTCTAATTAGCGTGGTTGCGCTATAGGCAACCCATTTGTAATTTCCCAACTTTATTCCATTATTTAGTGACATCACTTTGTTGTCTGTTAGTGACGTCATGTGGGTCAATACATCATCATCATGAGCTTAGCGAGCTAAGTGTGGTCGGTGCAACCACACTTGCAATTTTCCCAGAATTTCACCTTTCTAGTTCATTTCCACCTCTTGTATTTGTCAAACAATCCATTTTATCTTCTGTATATTGATCCCAATATGAGGGGAGTGACATCACAATATGGCCACTGCACTGACAACATGTAGAGTTGATTGTTTGGACTCTCACCTGAGATCAGTCTGGTATGGTTGAGCCTGTCGGGAGCCTGTCAAGGCTAGCAGAGAATAACCCCCAGGTGGCTCTGGATAAATAAATATCACACTCGTGTGAAGTGAGGGGCACCCACTGTGGCTGCCACATGACAGCACTGCTTAAAGCAAACATTTGGCTGAGATTTGGTGTCATGTGACATCCTGTCTGAAAGCCAGGCTAGTGCCCCTCAAAAATTAGATCCAAGGAAACTGCTGCTAGCGCACAAGCTGAGGCTTGATTGACCCAAGACATCTGACATGGTAACATTGATTATGTGTCATATACAGTATAGCTTTGCATTCGATGTTTCACTACAAATATTGTTTTTGAAATACACTTCTTCGTGAAAGTCAATCAGTCGGTTCAGGTCTGAACATAGAAGAGCACTCTCAGTCCAAAAATGCAGATTACCGGGTGCACGGCTCACGAATAATCACTGTAAGAGATAGCCGGCACTCCGAAGTCCATTCAAGGTACATTTATTGCATTGTGCAGCACGGACAGACAGACAGACAGACAAAACATGGACGCGTTTGTCGTCAAGCCTTCCTCAGCAGGCGCTGGTTCAGGTCTGAAGCCTTGCCCCTGATGACTGACAGCATCATTGTGACATCATCTATCTGTGTACACTAGTATGTCCCCTCAAACTTTAACCCAATATTGAGTTTCATGGATCATCAAATATTTGCCCAGATGTATGCAGGTCGAGACTCGCCTCCAAGTATCATTAACGACAGTTTGCACAGGGAATCCATAGTATTATTATCTTGGGAGTTTCCAAGTTCAGCGATTCATGCAGCGCCACACCGTCACTTGTTTCTTTCAACATCATGTAATTCTCTCAGTCCCTCTTTTCCCTGTGTGCGGTCTATCTTCTCCTGTGAGTTACACATTATACGGTTACAAGCAACGAACCCTGAAATGAAACCAAAACCTAAAAACGCGAGGACTGCCAGAAGTCCTCTGCCTGCAGAGGACTGTGGAGGTGGTTCATGGCGGTTATTCCCATCTTGGTTCACCATCAGCTCTAATGATTCGATTTGCTCTTGTACCTCCTGGTGGCTCTTCTTCAGCGCGGTAAGCTTCTCCAGCTCCTTTCGCCTGAAGTACATCTCCTCCTCAGCAGCCTGCTTCTTTCCCATGGATCCGCCTGCTGCTCGGACAGACCCGCCACCCCCTCCACCTTTTCCTGCACCTTGACCCATGTCACCCATCTGACTGGATGACATTCTTAACTGCATGCTGATAAAGCTTCTGGAGCTGGACCATGAGTTGGACCTAAGAAGCATTGCCATGATTGCTCCCAGCTTGACCCGACTGTCACAACCTTATATAGACAGACTGATCCCAGGTCTGACGTCACACCCAGCACCGGCACAACATCGATTTGCACAGACTCGTCTTGCATTTGGCATTAAGGGCCTTTCTCGGCCCCACCTCCTCTCTCCCTGTGTTTTAGGATCCAAGATGGCCGCAGCACCAGGAGGGGGGTGGGGCCTTACTGGGCTGCGTTCACAAATTCAAGACACCTGTCTTGCGTTTGTGTTGTGTCTGTGTTTAATGGCCACTCCAATGGAACCCCATATGGTTTGACCAAACATTTTGTTTGATGGGGGGGGAGGGGGGCAGAACACATCTATCAAAGCTGTGTTCAGACACAAGTCAGGTGTCAGACACAAGGCGGGTGTCTTGAATGCAGCCCAGTAAGGGCATATGTCGACCCCGCCCGCTCACCTCTGCCCCACCCCCTCAATTTCCCATTGACAGCCCAAACATCCAAACAGAAAAGTCGGATTGTATTAAACAACGTTAAACTCACCAACATTGCAGATGTACGAAAAGCTTGAATTATCCTCATTCTATCTGCAAAGTGTTTGTTTCATAAAAATCCAATGTAGACATGTTATGAGCTACTTTCTGTCAAGAAATTCCTTCCAGGTGATTATTTTTCTATAAGTGTAGTTTGGATGGCCCTGCATGTGTACCAACTGTTTAGAATTGAATGAACATAATGCAGGAGGAGGCAGCAGGAGTGAGGACGCTTTGCTCAAAGCGAGCACTTCCAAACTCTGACACTTGGAAAAATAATCACATGCAAGGAATGTCTTGACAGAAAGTAGCTCATATTTTGAGAAGATAAAAGTGAGGGCAGAAATGACTTTTGTGATGATTTGATTGGCTGAGCATGGAATGTGCTGTATGATGATGTATGACGATAACAGCGATAGAAAGGATAATTCAATTCATTCATAATAATTTATTTGTGATCTTCAACTTCCTTTTCCCTTATAGTTCTTATTATATAAGTTCTAAGAGAACAAATTAATTGCATATTGTTACAGTAAATGCTCAAAGTATGACTAACGTGCTGACCTGCTTTTCTTACACACCTGTTTAGCCACCAGAGAGCGCTATTGGCACATGGAATCCAACCAAACAACTGCAGAGACAGATAACACTATCTATTCATAAAATCAACTGAGAGTACACAGCAATGACCACCATCCTAATACCAGTGGTGGAAAGTAACTAAGTACATTTACATAAGTACTTATGTAAGTACAATGTGGCACAATGCGCCACACTGTGAGCTTGTAGATCTGCTATTTTCTCAAGATTTTGTATACATTTGAAAACTAGAAATGGGACATTCTATATAATGAGTACTTTTACTTTTGGTACATTAAGTACATTTTGATGCCAATACTTTTGTACTTTTACTCAAGTAACAGAGTATTTCTATATTGCAGTATTTATACTATTACTTAAGTAAAACATTAGAGTACTTTTTTCACCACTGCCTAATATTATCTTCTTCCAAGGTTCTATATCTCCATCAATGTTCCACTCATGAATCAAGTGGATTCAGTAACGTGACGTCTAATTTATCCCATTCTGACCTGAGATCAGATTCATACGAGGTTTCCGCCGGACACACACTGGTCTGATGAACCCATTCTGACCTGAGATCAGATTCATACGAGGTTTCCGCCGGACACACACTGATCTGATGAACCCATTCTGACCTGAGATCAGATTCTAAAAATGTCAGTCGCTCTTCGATTTTTCAAAAATAGCAGACCTACAAGCTCGTATCGCGCCACTCGGTGGCGCGATATGAGCTTGTAGATCTGCTATTTTTAAATAGCTAAAGCATAACATGATGCTGACACCAAAATGGGTGCCCGGTCAGAATGGGTTAAACTTGTTTAGACAATCCCTGTGGCTGTGGCGTGTTGTGAGCTCCTATCTCCTATTTTAGGAGCTGTAAGGTAAAGTCGCTTTCAGCTGGTTGTGACTAAAACATAATGTAAGTTTTCTAGTCTGTCTAGATGGACTTTGATTTGTGGTCAAATAGGGCTGTGACGTCAAGGAATGATTTGTTTGCTTTTTTTTTTTTTTTATAACCTTGATTTAACAAGGTGGTTCGTGTGAGGCCTAGTGTCCAGCATCAATAGTGCAGCACCAATATAAAAATGTACAAAAATGAAAAAAAGCACACAAGCAAATCAAACGAATTCAAGGCCAAGTTTAAAATGTGCTACATAAGTGCTGGAATGGCGGTGGTCCAATGGGAGACCAGTAGGGTCAGGGCAGGGCCAAGTCTATATATCCTACATGTTTTGGTTAAACAAAGCATCGACAGTTCCTTACTACTATAGTCTGCCTCAAGGTCCCTCGTAAATAGTTAGAGGTCAGGGGAGACGGCCATAGACTGAGAGAGATCAGCTCGTACAACTTTCATCCCTAGTTGGGAAGATTACTTTCAAGTAATAATCATCTCCAAATCAAATCAAATCAAACAATATCCACTCCCTTTAATGTAGTCAAAGTATTTGTCTACACTGGCATGAGTGCCTCTCTTAGATTAGTAACCTGTGGGGCTAGGTAAATGTACTGTATCCTTAATTTTATTTTATATTTTATATATGTGATGTATTGTCTTACCATGTGGGCCATGAGCCTGAAATAAAGTTTATATATTTTGGGACCGGGTCTAAAATGCTTACAAAAGGCATATGATAAGTTAACATTTATATTATATAAATGTTATACAAAAATAATTATAATACATTTAAGTTAAGTCTTTGTAACTCGTTTTGTTTCCGTATTGTATGATTATTTATTAGAATCTAGTTATGGGACCTTGCTTGTCGATACTGTATGGAGGAATGACATACCAAATCTAGATCCAGATTGGAGCTGGGATACAGTGTGGTCTAATGTTGTCCTGTCTTCTAGGAATCCTGATCATCAACAAATTCATCTAAATTTTGTTCATAGGACATACTTAACCCCCCGTAGATTGTGTGCTATGCGGATTTTAAATAATCACAACTGCACTTTCTGCACGTCAAACGCCATAGGTACATTCTTTCATATGGTGTGGGAGTGTCCGAGTGTCCTCACATTTTGGAATTTGGTTGCTACTAACCTTTCGACTATTCTACAAGTTAACATCACACCCTCCCCATCTCTATTCTTATTAAATGATGTATCCCAGTTGCCATTAAATAACACCCGTATTCGTGTCTTCTTTGCTGGCGTAACGGCCGCAAAGAAGATGGTTGCTTCGCACTGGAAACCGCCTCATACATTGTCATTTCGCCAATGGGCTTTGACCTTTCTAGACATCATTTATCTAGAAATGTCTACAGCAAGATTGCATGGTGCAAAAGAGGAAAACATTGAGATTTGGTCTGGTATTGCAGATTTGGTTAAGGGCATGGTTTAATCATGGGAGGGGTGGGTGGGATTGTTTGTTTTTGTGTTCCTTTCTTTTGCTGTTATGTGTTGTTTTATATGTGTTTTGTTTTCTTTAAGTCATTCATGTTAACGTGTATTATTGTGATTTTTGTCTTAAATTTGATAACAAAAGAAAAGTCTTTGTAACTCGCCTGGTGCTTATTATAATACTTCCTCTTAAGGCTGTGACACTTTAATTGCTTATAACGTTGGAGATCAAAACTTCTTAATTCTTAACTTATTTGCTTATTAAACAAATAAGATAGAGGTGAATATTCTGTTAAATGAACAACAATACTAATGTCTTGCTTCTGTCTGTCTGTTGGGTTTGTATTAGAGGTCTCAAACTCTGCCCGAACCCGACCAGGTCCAATGCGACGTTTTAGGGCCGGGCCGGGCCAGACCTAAACTGTATGCTAATCAGTAGGCTCAGGCTCCACGAAAAAATAAATATATATATTGCATTTTTTTATAATAATAAAAAGAATAGTTCTGTTCTGTCTGTTTGTGTATATTTATCTATTATGAAGATGGTGCTGACTGGCATTTCACTTTTACTGAGTTCTCAAATTCTGCCCAAACCCAACGCGGCCCGGCGTTTTAGGGACGGGTCGGGCCTAAAAATCTATGCTAATTAGTCGGGCCAGGCCGGGCTGATCAGTTAGGGCTGGACCTTGAGCACCTGCTCCTCTAAATGCCTGTGCACGCCAATGGCACTCAGGTACGGATCTTAACCACTTGTTCTGGGCCAGACTAGTAGACTGCAGCCTGAGTTTCTCCGTCTGCTTTCAACATCTCAGACAGAAAGATGCCATATGTGGTGTTCTATTACACCTATGTTTCCTCACTAGTATATCAAGCACAATCTTCAAATGCTTTAATTCCGTGTGGTGGAGGAAAAACCCAAATGAGACGCTGGAGTTTGTCAGCATATAGTGGATTTTTAATTTGTAATAGATTTGGATTTAAATTATTGTTTCCTAATAACAGTAGACTAGATTAAATGCACTCTCTCAACAAAAAACTTGTGACTGTCAATCTCTCCAGACTGGCAACAAATAACGACACTTATCGGTATCAATTTAGAGTTGCAAGGAGTTGTGAATTCTTGAACGAAGTCCAAAAGCATGCATCAATTTGGAGGGTGGAGAAAGAGCATCTTAAAGATAACGTGGATTGGAACCTGGTGCGTGCAGGGACACCAAAACATCACAGCCAAGGGGGTATCCAACACCATTTTCAGAGCATGTTTATTTTAATGATCAATTGATTGTGTTCCGGCTCAGATAAATGGAACCGCAACTTAGTATACTTAAAGTTCCCATTTCTCTGTATCAGAATTGGATCAGAATGAATATACCCTTGCTTACTGTCCTAGACTCTAGGTTGTAAAGGGCATCATTTGAACGTTGAAATGTGGTTATTTGGTCAGACAGACTCATTCAGCAACTTGTCCCAGGTCTCACGAATGACCTTGAGCACTGGAATGTGACAGGATGGGCTATCTTTTTTTAATTTGTCATACCACAAAGTATATAAACAAGACAGGGCGCAGTCCACTTTGTTTCATATTATTTGTTCTTCAGACAGTGAGAAAGCAGAAGTGCTTTGCAACAAGCACTGTCAAGTTCAACTGACTTATATTTCAGAATCATGAGAAAGCAGAAGTGCTTTGCAACAAGCACTGTCAACTGACAGGAGATTAATTTGCTCCTTTAATGACGCTGCTGTTGTTGTTGTTGACGTTTGCTCCCATCAGCCCCAGTGTGTCAGGTCAGAACATACTGTTCTATAAACACACTGTCTTAACTTTGCCTTGAGATAGAGAGAGAAACAGACAGAGAGAGAAACAGGCAGACAGACAGACAGACAGACAGACAGACAGCTTTGAATATAAAAAATTCTGATGGATTCTCACTTCTGTTTGTTTTGTGCATGCACAAAAAACAAGTGGATTTACCCTTAAAAATAAAAATGAAGACATGCACAAACTGTGATACACACCTGCAAATACTGACAAAGTCTCACTCAAACTGAATTCTCACAACCTGCCGTAACTCTGCTACTGGCTGTATAAACACAAAGCTGACCTTTAGTCTGAACCTTGACCCTGGGAAATAACCTGCTCCCTGGTAGCACACATAGTGGTTCTCAACATAGGGTCCGCAGACCCATGGGGTACGAATGGTAGGGATTATGATCTCAACTTTTTTTTTTCCCCATGTCCTCACTGTACTGCATTACTGCTTGTTTTTTAATGTCGTTGCCTTGCTTTTCTTTTATTCTCCATTGTTCTGTAAAGCACTTTGAGCTGCATTTCATGTCATGAAAGGTGCTATACAAATAAAGTTTTATTATTATTATTATTATTATTATAACTAGTAGGAATTGAAAAATATCGCAAAAAGGTAGCATCATCTAAAATTTCAAATTTCACATGATGCAGGACAATGGAAATGTGAGTACTTTGTCCTGCATTTATTTGAAATTTTGGATATGCTACCTTTTTCATGTATACTTGATTTTGGGTCTAGTACTCCACTGAGAAAACCCATTGCTGATGTGCAACCTCCTTTTTTATTTAGGTGGGGATGGTCTGTCGTGCCTTGAAGAGATGATTGCCTTTTGGGTCAAAAAGGACCATTTACAATTTAGCCATTCTCTCTTATCCAGATCGAGTACAAGATCTGAATAAGCAAAATTACACCAGTGAATTTACGACAGGTAAGTATTCAAGAATATACAATATAATTCCAATAAGAAATGTCCCTGAGCCAGGTGCTTTGGGTTGGCTTTCAGAATGGCTGCAGCCTGCCGTTTCGGTCCTTAGACCTTCGTCAGTGCTATGATAGCACTGACGAAGGAAACGTTTGCTTTTTAATTGCACTTTGAGCACAGGGCACTTTATGAGCATGATAAAATAAAAGGAAAAATATTTCCCTAAGTCTCAGTCTGTCAATGTTCTACACAAACTGTCAACATTCCACACCAAAAGCTTAAGGAAAATCCAGCGAATATTCTGGCCCAAAACCATCTCCAACCAACACCTTCTTGATCTGTGTAAACAAAAAACATGGATACCATCCGGCGGTAAAAATGGATTGGGCATGTAATACGTAGAGAACAAGACAACATCACCAACACTGCACTTCACTGGACACCAGAGGGCAAACGCAACAGAGGCCGACCCAAGAACACATGGCGTAGGACAGTGGAGGGAGAGTTGAAGACCCTGCATCACACCTGGGGATCTATAAAGACGCTGGCCCAGGACAGACTGAAGTGGAGACCCTTTGTTGCTGCCCTACATGCCAGCCGGCAGTAAGTCGCTCCTATGCCACCAAAATGTGGAACGCCCTACCAACAATCATTAAGACATGTGAATCCCTTGACTCCTTCAAAACCGCTCTCAAAGGGCACCTACGGATGGCTGCAATTCGAAACTGGCCTCTGTAAAATCTGAATCCCCCCCCCCCCCCACCCCATTTCCCCTCACTGTATATGTATCTTTTCCCTTTTTGCTTCCTATATGATGAATTCCTGTTCTGTTCTTTAGCTACATAGAAGTGTCTATTTGTATGTCTCTAAATGTTTTGATGAATTGAACAATGTGGACCCTGTTGTAAACAAGTGTAATGCTTAATTGGGTCGTCCACTCACAGTTAACAGTCTTTGTATTGAGTTTGTGCTTAAAATGTACTGTAAATTCTACAAACTGTTAATAAATATTTCAATCAATCAAAAGTAAAGTAAGTAAGTCTCAGTCTATATAAGTTTTTTCCGGCTCCTCCTGTCTACATGTCGAAGTGTCCTTGGGAAAGACACTGAACCCCAGCTCCTCCTGTCTACATGTCGAAGTGTCCTTGGGAAAGACACTGAACCCCAGCTCCTCCTGTCTACATGTCGAAGTGTCCTTGGGAAAGACACTGAACCCCAGCTCCTCCTGTCTACATGTCGAAGTGTCCTTGGGAAAGACACTGAACCCCAGCTCCCCCAGATGTGCTGGTTGGTACCTTGCATGGCTTCCGCCGCAATCGGTGTATGAATGTGTGAATGGGTGAATGTAATGCACAATCTATGTAAAACGCCTTGAATAAAGGTGCCATACCAGCACCATTTACAGTGAGCGAGTCGTGTTCGGTCAAGTTTTCCATGCTACCACGGTTTAGAACTGCGTCATTGTTTTTTTATCTTGTTTTTCTCTTGTGTTCTCTTAGCTCTGAAAAATGTGTCATCATTATTTTTGCCTGCTTCCCCATGTAATTTTCTCCTGACGTTGTAGTGCTGTACACTCCCACTTACAGTCTGCAGGAAAGAGACATCCTCTGGACTAGTAATATGCAATAGTCAGACAGTCCTCAGTGTTCATTTAACTCTGAGGGTGTACAACTGGTCCATTTGGTTCCATTTGTACACTCTCAAGAGTTACAAAAGGATTAAAAAAAAACACTGAGGATTTGACTGTGTATAGCAAAGTAGAAGGTACATTCCTGACTAAATGCTTTAGGCATGCCCGGTCAAGTTGGCTTGAACGGCTTTTCAGTAAGAATAAAAAACACACACATAAGCATGTGTACATACACAAACACAGGCGTGCGTATGTGCGCACGTAACTCACATAATTGTCTCTTGTCAGTATAGGTCTGTAGATATCCCTCCATGCAAAATATCTGGGTGGTGTGTGTGTGTGTGTGTGTGTGTGTGTGTGTGTGTGTGTGTGTGTGTGTGTGTGTGTGTGTGTGTGTGTGTGTGTGTGTGTGTGTGTGAACATGCATGTGTGCGTGCGTGCGGGCATGCATGTGTGTGTGCGTGCGTTCAATCAAGAGATGAAGTACCTTGAGGAGTCCTAGAGACTGACTTTAACATGTGACAGCTGGGCAGGAGGGAGACAGACAGTACACACCAAACCTGTCCAGGTGAAGAAGATACAGTCACACGTGCACAGCACATACCAGCAAATGGGTAAACAAACAAACAGGAAACAATAGTTCAAATGTTAGCGTTGCCACTTGTGATACATTTTTAAAAGGTTGGCTCTACACAAATTCTCTGTAGAGAGAGAATAAGTAATAATACAATAGCCCTTCATCCGGCGGCTGTTTATAGGCCACCGCATTTGGACATTTCTTAGATAAGTGTAGCCAGGCGACACACCTACATTGTCATTATTACACAGTGTAATGACAAATAGCAGTACACACATCCAACCAAAGCCACTTATAGTTTAGCCTGCTCTGTGAAAGTTTACATATGATTATTTGTTACTTACATATATTATACACACATCAGTGAGCTGGATGCAATCCTACCTGGAGGGGAGAGAACAGATGGTGGAGGTGAACGGAACACTGTCCCCTCCCCTCCCAGTGAGCTGTGGCGTCCCACAAGGAAGCATACTAGGGCCTTTACTGTTCCTAATATATGTTAATGACATGACTTCAGCTTGTGACTGCAACTTGTTCCTGTTCGCAGATGACTCAGCACTGCTGGTCTCGGACAGGAACAAACTGCAGGTTGAAAAGACCCTCAGCTCTGAACTCGGTAGAATCTGCACCTGGCTCGCTGATAACAAACTATCCTTACACCTGGGAAAAACTGAATCCATCCTCTTCGGATCAAATAGTAATCTCAGCAAGGCAGATGGCTTCTTGGTTAGAGTGGGTGACAATATTATCACACGAAAAGATCAAATTACCTACCTAGGTTCCATCCTGGAGGCCAATCTTTCCGGTGATAAGATGGCCACCAACGTAATCAGAAAAGTCAATCAAAGAACAAGATTCCTTTACAGGATCTCCTCACTGGTCAGCAAAAACACCTTGAAGACCTTAACAGGAGCCCTCGTACAAGGTTTCTTTGACTATGCATCCACCTCTTGGTACCACAGCACCTCAAAGGCCCTTAAAACAAGGCTCCAGACCTCCCAAAACAAACTGGTCAGGCTCCTACTTGGCCTCACCCCCCGAACCCACCTCACCCCTGCCCACTTTGACAGGCTGGGATGGCTTAGGGTCGTCGACAGAGTACAGCATCTTGCAATGGGTCTGGTCCACAAGATTCGATACACCACCAAGATACCCATGTACCTGTCTAAATACTTCCTTAATGTAAACGAAGTCCACACCCACAACACCAGAGGGAGTGCAACAAACCATGTACAACCCAGATTCGGCACAAACAAGGGACTAAATTATTTTCGCTCCTATGCCACCAAAATGTGGAACGCCCTACCAACAGTCATTAAGACATGTGAATCCCTTGACTCCTTCAAAACCGCTCTCAAAGGGCACCTACGGATGGCTGCAATTCGAAACTGGCCTCTGTAAAATCTGAATCCCCCCCACCCCCCCACCCCATTTTCCCTCACTGTATATTGTATCTTTTCCCTTTTTTGCTTCCCATATGATGAATTTAGCTACATAGAAATGTCTATTTGTATGTCTCTAAATGTTTGTATGTCTTTAAATGTTTTGATGAATTGAACAATGTGGACCCTGTTGTAAACAAGTGTAATGCTTAATTGGGTCGTCCACTCACAGTTGACAGTCTTTGTATTGAGTTTGTGCTTAAAATGTACTGTAAATTCTACAAACTGTTAATAAATATTTCAATCAATCAATCAATCAATACATTACATTACATGCCTTACATTTTACTGACATTATTTGGTAGCTTTATCTTATGACTTAACAGTTAGACACACAGCATACAGCAATGGTGGGCGCCAGGGCACCCAAACATTGCAAGGGGGGGTAAATTGGCTTAATATTCCCTTCCCAAAATGTAAATGATCAATGAATGAATGAATGAATGAAATCAATGAATGAAGGATTTGGAAAATGGTCTGAAGTAAACCTGACGGTTTGAACATGCAACATTAACAGCTATGTATTTACCCTTAAATTTACTGGATGACCACATGTTTTGCAGCAATAGGCCTCAAATGTGAAATGTTTATGTTCAAATCATTTTAGCAGCCTATTACATTCAATTCTTAATTTGGTTTTACATTTTTGGAAAAGAATAGCCAATTTAACCTCGAGGTGCTCACAATGTTCAGGTGCCCACTCTTACCGTTTCAGATCTCTAACATTTATCATCCGATATGGTACTTCACATGACGCTCGCGTTATGACAGTCATCATGTTTCAGGGTAGCCCTGGAACATGACTGCCATGATAATTATCATGACAGTCATGCAGTAACTTTGCCCTGTTTTTTGCAGCCGCTGCATTTACAAGATTTCCGTATATTTAAACATTCAGATTTCAAATATAAAGTACTCACAAAGTTTCCCACGGGTGTTAGTTAGTAGCAGCGCGAGCGATTAGAATTGCTGCGTCCCGCGTTCTTTAATAAAATGCATTTTTGTCCGAGCTCTCCGGCTACTTTTTTCAAACGGGGTTCGTTTGGGAAATCCACAGTTGCACACCGAGAGCGCACTCGCCTATTAGTCTGTATTGGCAGGGCGGTCAGCGTACCTATATCGAACACACCGAGTGCCACCATCCTCCCGACCGATAGGGGCGCGTAGTTGAAAGCCAATGGCAAAATAACACCTCGGATAAAAATGCTTTTTATTAAACAACGCGGGATGCAGAAATTCTAATCGCTCGCGCTGCTACTAACTAACACCCGTGGGAAACTTTGTGAGTACTTTATATTTGAAATGCGAATGTTTATATATTTTAATTATTTGTAAATGTAGCGTCTGCAAAGACCAGGGTGAAGTTACGTCATGACCCTCGTATGAATACGAGGGTCATGTTTACAGGGCTAGTTTCAGGGTAGCTCTGGTCCATAGCTCTGGTCCAATGCAACGCATACGCATTTAGAGCTATGGACCAGAGCTAGTTTCAGGGCTACATCCGACCATGTTGTAGACTAGAGAGTACACTTATGTGTTTTCTGTAGCTGATTAGTGCTGACACAGCTGAACTCTATTATTATTATTATTATTACTATAGTCTATAACGCAACATGTGCTATTCTCAGCAGCACTTTCTTCTTCCCTCCCTGCTGTCGACTCGAGACTAGTGTAGAGCTTCGTAAACAGCTCTGCATTCTGATCCTCCTCACCGAGAGCATCCTCAGGCTCAAACCTCAGCTGGCTCAGTAACCTCGATCGGGTCAAAGCTTTGCTTTCACAGACCACAGTACAGATCTAGGCCCGCGGCGGCGGCGGCGGCGGCACGCCCACCTGTCCCGTGGAAAGCCGGGTGGTTGGAATTGATTTGTAGTGATCGGGTCATCTAATCCGGTCTAGAGCTCGCCTACTGTATCCGGTAATTTGCGTGAACACACACACAGTTTATGTACGCACCGTTTCCGTGTCCGCTGTGTAGACACCGTCGTTTCCGTTCTACCTAGTTGGTCTACTCCCAGATGTCAACTCATTTCTTCTTTTGGTGGGCAGGCTTAGCTGCATGGGCACATGGCGTAAGGAGGAGAATACAACCAAAAACATTGTGTTGTGTGTATAAATTACAAAGTCGCGAGACGATTGTGTGTGTGTGAAATATTGTTTTTAGTTTGTGTTGTTGTTGTTGCTAACCTAGATTGATCATGGCATATAGAAGGCGTCTGGACTTTTCCCAAATTGACGTCACCAGCGAAGGAAAGTCAACTCTGTCTCCAGCGACCAGATACTTCACCAGGTCACAGTCCAGTGGTCAGACACCTTGTAAGCAGCAAGGTGCTAACCATGGACCTTCGAATTGGCCCATTCCCCTCCCTGATGATGATGGTGGTGCTGACACCCAAACTCCCAATCAACCCCCTGGCCCAGCTGCTGCAGGTATATGACATGTTATACAACAGTGGTTCTCAAACCTTTTCATGTCAAGGACCCCCGAATTGACATTTGGGCTTAGCCTGCGAACCCCCATTTGAAAATATATGCCAGGGATGTACCCCACCACGGCTCTGCAGTGATTCTCAACCATTTTAATTTCAAGGATCCCCAGTTTGGCATGTAGTAGGCTACAGACCCCCATTTAATGGAATTTCTATCTCTGGGACTGGGACCCCAATTTATATTGTAAAATCAATGTTAATTTAACTCTGAGTGTCTACAGATGGAACCAAATTGAACCATTGGGCTAACCATTTGGTTCCATCTGTAGACTATGAGTTACAGACCCATAAGGGTCGATTGGTTCGTAACCATCCATCTATGGGGACCCCCTGGAACTCCCTCAAGGACCCCTGGGGTCCCTGGACCCCACTTTGAGAGTTATACACTGACTGTCAGTTTAACTCTGTGCATACGTTATGTAACAATTCATCTTGTTACATTTGTGCAGTGACTCTGAATTACAAATGAATACATTAACACTGTTTTACTGTGGGAGCTAGCCAGGAGTATACATAATCAGTTAGTTGACTGCTTTTGTGAATTTGGAATTTAATGTTTACAGTGTGTTTAGCATTTTGATTGTTTGCCTGCTAGACATGACCTGTCAACGTAGGAAACTTTTAAACAAAATAGCAAACAAAAGGCTGTGTAAATCAAGCAATTGGACTTGTTATTATGCTGGTCTGTTTTAATGTTTTATTAAATGTGTGACTATAGGCCACTAGGGGTGGGAACATGCTTGTGTACCGGGTACCGGGACCGTTAGGAACCGGAAACGATAAGCAGAACCGGAATCGGTACCGGACTCATAATAATCCTAACGATACCCATCCCTATGTGTGACATCCTTTCCAGGGAAAAGGAAGAGGGACCAGTCTGATGAGTACTCCTGGGAGGAGCAGGAAAGAGCCCGTAAGCAGAGTTAAGGGCCCAGATCAGCTGCCCAAGAAGAAGATGGAGCATTTCTTTGGAGAACTTGGCCAAGTCCTGCAGAGACAGTGTCCCAGCATCCCCACAATTGGACTGAGGATTTGCATCTTTTCATTTGTATATAATACTATAATTTGCACTTTTTGTTTGGATTTGCTCCATTGTAAAGTTTGCACATGTTCGTTTTAAGTTTTACCCACTTGAACCCCAGCGTGTAGATGGGGGTACAGAGACAACTCAGGTCCAGTTTACTAAGTCTAATATAGTTTATAGATTTGTATTTTCGTGGGGGATTTATTTTGCTGAATTGCTCCCATTTTCATGTTTCTTTTAAGAAATGATTTAATTTGACCATATTTGTGTCTTTTGTTCAAGTGTTTACTGTTTGCAAGCCTCAGAGTTTTCGAAAGAGTAACTAAGGACCATTTGTTTCATTATTGGAGGAAATAAAGGCTTGAACATCCGTTAAAAGTATCACATTCACAATTGTATTTATATGTGAATCGCTGTGAGCCAGCTCACAACGCCTGTAGATTGGTTGGTGCGCGACACTCAGGCTACCAAATTAATGGGTAAGGTATAGGTGGTTGTTATTCTGAATAACAACAACCCTTGTTCTGCTTATTTGATTACATTGTTTAAATCTGTTTTTTATACCAAATGTGGAAATTCACATTATCACCACCAGCATTGTAATGTTACTGTATCACCTCAGAACAGAGAAGTTAAAAGACAGACATGCAGTAGACATGCAGACAGTGCATGCATAGAAACCAGGATACATTACACAATCAGTTCATACATTAACCCATTAAGAAAGATCTGGATCAGTTGTGTCACCTTAGCTTTTAACCACTTTAACAATTATTTTAAACTTTAGTATTGAAAAATAGCACATGTACTAGCGAGCTATTTTTTAAAAATCGTGAACATGTGTGCAAATATTTGAATATTCTTTCACAACAAACATTTTAACTAATCTTTTCTTCTGGGAGTCCCTGGAACAACATTTTCACAAATACAAAAATATTTGGGGGTCCTTGACATAAAGGTTTGAGCACCACTGACATAGAAACTGTTAGGATTTAGAAGACATTTGCAGAATCATAATGCAGAATATCATGTAGAGCAGTGGTTCTCAACCTGTGGGCTGGGCTCCACTGGTGGGCCTCGAGGATATTGCGTTTTTTAAGAACGTTTCAGAGCATACTTGCCAGCTTTAGTCATAATTCATACACCCCCATAGGACCCCCATATACAGGGACAACCGAGCTATTCATCCAGACATCCCCACATAATGGATTATATACTGGACATTAGATGTGTGCATTGGCACGATCCCCTCACAATTCAATTCTATTACAATTCATCAGGTAATGATTCGATGGTGGATTGCAATGCATCACACTTGTCTATATTACTGCACAACATGGCACATTTTTCATCAGTCAATGCAAGCAGTCAGATATACTGAACAACATATTTTATATTATAGCGACTGCTGAAAACCTGCAAAACAGGTCAGTCCGTCCGTCACGCCTCGTGACACGCTCCATGGCCGTGTCCATATATGAAGATCACGATGCCTCGTGACACGCTCCATAAATGGACATCTCATGAAGATTACGACAATGACCTCAACAAACCAACCATGGATAGCCATACGTGGAGAAGACTGGATCTATATGGATCTAACTACTGTAGTTCTGACATTCCACATGATAATCTTTCCCCACTCGTCCTTCCTCTTCCAATGTCTCCCTTTTGACTGATGCCTGTCCATTCAAACTCTAGACGGGCCCGCCCCAAAGTTATAAGCGCAGTCGCGCCTGGCAGCCGGCGAAAACGAGTCTCCTTTCTATCCAACAGGCCACAACAGGTGAGATTTTATTTGGCGCTCTCTGATAGGGCAGTAAGCAGTACAGGGGCCCCCCAGGGGACAGTTAGTTCCTCCCTTTTATTTACACGATACACAAATGACTGTGTCAGCTCACAGCCTATACTGTACATATCTAGGAGTGCACATGGATTATTTGTGATATAAGCTGGCACTCCCATGTGACAAGTATGTGTGCAAAAGTACACCAGCCTTCATTTTCTCCGTAGGCTCAGACTTTTTGGTGTAAGTAGAAACATAATGCTGATCTTCTATAGAGCTAGTATAGAGCAGGGGGGCAGTCAGCCAGATATTTCGTGAAGCCTCATTTGAAATCGGTAGTTCATATAATGGCCTGTTGTGGCGCTGGACTGGACCCAAAAAGCCCCATAGCTCCATAGAGGCCCATGTATTTTGGCCCAACTTCACCTAGACTGTATTACCTTAATAAACATGGTCATGAATACTTTCTTCTTCCAGTCACTAGTTTAAAGTCTCATTTCTAATGTCATAATATTCTTTTTGGAAAATTATGGTCCCATTAATTAAAAAAATGACCATAAAGAAAAAAAAACATCGCGTATGTTCTGAGGGGCGTGGCTACCGTTACAGTCTATGATCGGGATTCCCCTCCCACTCGAGTCAAAATAAAAACCAACGGAGAAGAAGGGGGGAAGTCCCGCCTCGTTGTCTGGGCAGCCAATGGCCAGCTGGTCCAAAACGGAGCCAGCCAATGGCCAGCTGGTACCAAACGGATCTAGAAAGATGGCGACTTACATCAGGAATTACCATATTATTACAGGCTTCATTTTACGTTCATGTTAGACCCGGCGAACGCTTTGTCCATATTTTTTACAGTCTATGGTATAGAGTCAATTATAAGGTATGCTATTACCAGTTGGTTTGGAAACCCAACTGTAAAATACAAATGTGAGATCCTTAGATTAGCCAAAATGGCAGGGAAGATCATGGGTATGTCTACACCTCCGATCACACCCCAGGTCATCTTTGAGCAGGCCACCATTGGACAGGTTAAGAAGATTGTGTCTGACTCCTCCCATGTACTATACCCTGAGTATCGGCTAATGCCATCAGGTAGGAGGTACGAGGTCCATGCGTGCAAGTACAATAGGTACAAGCATTCCTTTGTCCCTCTGTCAATCACACTCCTTAACAGAGTCCTTGCAGAGGGCAGACAAGGTAGGGGTCGAAGGTTATGAGGTGATGTTCTTCCTCTTTTGCACTAGGTATGTTGGTGTGTGGTTTTTTAATGTTGTACGGGTCACTGTGTGCATTTGTTGTCCTGTATTGTGTATTGTATTGTATTGTATTGTATCTGTATGCTGCAGGGTCCAAGACAAATTTCTCCCTTGGGAGACAAAATAAAGAAACCTTGAACCTCGACCTTGAGTTCTCAACAGGCCCGACCCTACCTGGGCCCTAACTGGGCTGGCCTGAGGCCCCGCCTGGCCTGTGGAAGAGCACATGATAAACCATAACTGCAGCGAAGAAGGCCGTTTCTTCTACTTGCAGGAGATGAATACAGAATATATTGATATGGTGAGTAATCATGACTTTACTGTACTATATATTGATAATAGGGGCCATCGTGTACTCTATTCCAGTGGTTTTAATTCAAAGTGGGGTCTGGGGACCGACTTGCAGGGTCATTGAGGGGGTTCCAGGTAGGTCCCCAGCAAAATAACAGTTTAAGCACTTATATTTATATATATATATACCTTATATATACGTTATTTGTCAATGATCGGAATCGGATAGACTATAAATTGTCTGTGATTTGGGATATTGTACTATTATTGATATTTCATAAATGTGTTCTATAAAATATTAATATCAGATCGGGGAAAAATCGGTATCGGCAGATGCTCAAAATCAAATGAACGGAATCGGATCGGGAGCAGAAAAACGGGAACGGGACATCAAACTACTAACAATCATCATTAACTTTTTTTCCATTTTACAGACATTGCTGACTGAGGACAAATCCAACATCGAAGGGAGAACAATTTACCGGGCTATATTTGAAATCACAGCATGGCACGGCAGCCACATGGGAAAATGCAGAGAGAGAGAGAGGGACAAGCCATATGACATCACATTACAATTCCCTGGAGAAACAACTCGCTACATAGAGGTTAAATCAACCAAAAAGGACTGGAATGAGGAATTCTATCTAAAGCCAGCACAACTCAAATGACAACTATGACTATCTGCCGTGTTGCCCGTGTACAACAAAAAACGGTGCTGTACAAGATGGAGAGCTGGACACACCACTCGGCAGTCCGTAACGTAAAGCAAAGAAAGGTTCCAGCAAAAAGGCCATGCGTTTTATTCCAATGTATTTTAAATTGAGAAAGGAGGAGGAAGATAGTGAAGGGAGAAAGAATGAGGAAAGCGACAAACGAAGAAGTGAGCCATTTGTGTCAATGTTGCTGACCATGATCTGGCCACAACACTTAAGACAGCCAACACAGTAGGTATGCTTAAAAGAACTATCATCCTCCTAAGTACCATTTGAAGCGTATGCACACAGATATTTAACTTATACTGTAGGTATAATAATAATGAATAATGAATTCTGTACTGGCCATATAAGGAGCATGTCTTGAGCGTATACAGGGTTTGATGAGGTCAGATCAACATATGGAATGTCAGATCAGGTCAGCTCCATACAGTATATGGAGATCTAAGGGTGGTAGCGGGGACATTCTCTTGAGTGTACAGGGTTTGATGAGGGCCCAGGTAGGGCTGGGTCTTCATTTCCGGGCCTGTTGAGAACTCTAGTTTTCGCCGGCTGCCGGGCACAGCTGCACTAATAACTTTGGGTCAGGCCCGTCTAGAGTTTGAAATTTGAATGGACAAGTCAAAAGGGAGACATCGAAGAGGAAGGATGGATGGGGAAGGATCAACATAATGTAATGTCAGAACAGTTTATGACATATGGAGATCTAAGGGTTTGAGGTCAGATGTAGAGTTTCTGGCCCAATATTTATGACATCAGGGATCTCCATAATGTGGGCTTAACAGCGTCAGCAGGTCGCATTTACTATGACATCAGGGTCTCCACATCTCCATCCCTGATGATGTCACGAGACCTGGGCACCATGACTGGATATTCTAACGGGGTACAGTGAGTACTCGGACAAGTAGAACAGGTATTGTATAACCGGGTGGGGCATGCATTTCCAACTTACATCATTCTTTCATGATTTGCATTTATCCCATAGTAGGCCGGTACCGTCTAGTTAAACATTAACGATTCATCTTAAAACTGGATTTATAGTTGTGAGCTGGTGTCAGACACCGAAAATAGACAATCTTATGAGATGAGCTTGTAGTACTTTTCTGTGTGCAACACCACATGCAACAAGTACATCAAGCCCATACACAACCAATATCTAATTTAAAGCTTTTTCCCCCCACAAAACACCTAGATTTTCTGACATTTTATAGACTTAGTAAATAATACTTTAAACTATTTTTTATATGTTTAACCCATTCTGACCGGGCACCCATTTTGGTGTCAGCATCATGTTATGCTTTAGCTATTTAAAAATAGCGTATCGCGTATCGCGATCTCGTATCGCGCCACCGAGTGGCGCGATACGAGCTTGTAGGTCTGCTATTTTTGAAAAATCGAAAAACGACTGACATTTTTAGAATCTGATCTCAGGTCAGAATGGGTTAGTCAGACCAGTGTGTGTCTGGCGGAAACCTCGTATGAATCTGATCTCAGGTCAGAATGGGTTAACAAAGATACTAATATAATGTTTTATATCTTCCCATGGACCACCCATCATCTAATCATGCCATGGACCACTCATGGTCCGTGAACCACTGTTTGGGAAACAGTTGTTTACGCTGTAGATATCTTTATTTTTTAACCTCACTTTTAATCCCCAGATATGATGAATATCAGGGTAGGGTTTCCTTGACATCAAACTATCCTGTATACAGTATATGAGTGTTTACTCAGGGTGTTCCCAAGGAGAGGAGAGAGCTATCAGGAGGTTAGCGTGCCCCTTAGGAACAACCTGTACCATCACACATTTCAGTGTGTGTGTGAAAGAAAGTGATAGAATGTGATTGTGTGCGAGTGTGTGTGTGTGTGTGTGTGTGTGTGTACCAGTGGTGTAAAGTAACTAAGTACATTTATTATTTACGTTGTAGATTTTGATTAATATTACAAAGCATAGATTAACCACTTCAGCACTAATAATATTTTCTAAATACTTTTGTACATTTGACAACTTTTCTACTCAATTAAATCTTGAATTCCGGACTTTTACTTTTACTCATAAGGAAAACATTTGAGCACTTTTTCCACCACAGGTGTGTACACACACAGACATACAAAAAACCTGATGTGGGCGTGTGTATTTTGTACGTGTATGTAGACAAAGAGTCAAGAAGATTTGAGGTGTGGCTGGTAAGAAAACCCATTGGCTGTTAGCTCACTGGAAACACACACACACACACACACACACACACACACACACGCACGCACGCGATGTGGAATTTCAAAAGATGCAAGCATGTGATTAAACTGTTGACCCGACTTACCTGACTTCAGATCGTGTCACTCACTACGCCATGCAGCAACAGAATAATACAGTGAGAAACTAAAACAGCCGGAAAGGGAGGGAAACAGTTAAAAACATTACATGACAGAATAAACATTTCCAGTGGCACAGATGAGCTGATAGAATAACATTACAGCGAGCGTTTCACTCTAAAAATAAATCTACCAAATTATCGATTCTATGAAGTTCAAGTTGTACTGTAGGTCTGTGAGCCAGTGTGTGTGGGCATATTTGTCCAGACACACTGGCTCACAGACCTACAGTACAACTTGAACTTCATATAATCGATAATTTGGTAGATTTATTTTCATGTGAACAAGTCTGCCACCACAGTGTCCACCACACACCGTTTAATATAAAACTGAATTTACTGAACTGATTGTGTTATGGTCGTTCTGTAAATATCCTTAAGATGAACAGGGGAAACAAAAGGTCTTTAGAAATGTTTTAATCACAATAAGCAAGAAACCCCAAATAAAATACAAAAGTAACTAACATTTTGTAAAGCAGACAGAAAAACATCCAGCATGTATTATTTACAACAAGGCAAAGTTATCAGCAGGGCTTACACACTATTATAAAGCATACATTCATAACAGGATTTGCATGCCACAATAGTGACTTTAGCCATGAATTCAGCGGCTAATTTAGACCTGGGACATTAGCTGAATGTAATTATCTACCTAGTAGAATAAGTACAGCCGTACCTGTACCGTAAGACGAGATTTGAGGTACAACACACTCGACATCACATAGTCAGGGTCTGACAGAATGCACTGCTATGTAAGGCAGTAATTTTTTCAGTTTTTACAGTGTTTTACAAGTAGTGCAGATTATAAGCGTTTAAATGTGTCATACCTTGAAATCTGAAAAAAGATTATACTTTATTTGAATGTTAAACCTCAAATCAAGAGGCTTGATCAGAAATAGCCTGTCAGAGATCCGTTTTATCTCTCAGCAGTTACTAGTTTAAGAAAGAGATATTAAAAAGTAAGGATCCTTAAACTGAGGTTATATTGGCTGAGTGGAATTCTTCAACATTTAACCTTGTGTAATATGAAAACAACAAACGAACCCATAAAATAATACACACAATAATTCATTGTTTGCCTACTTGCAGCATAATCTATGATATCTATCACACCATGTCATCAATGTTGAAACGGAAGAAAATTACAAATTTGTGACTTTTCTTTGAGCATCTCCATCAGGATTGGGAAGAAAATGCCACACACCAACAAAGAGTGTGTATATGAACAAAAACGGTGGGCTTTGGAGTGTATTTGCTTGGGTATGGATGAGTGGGTTTTGTAAAGTAATGATGCTTAGGTCCAGTTTAAACTAAATAAATACTCCATGAAGATCAGTGCATGGCAAAATGTACAACAACATCACACCACACACACACACAAAAGCTTACCAGAAAGTTCAATGCACAATACAATGCTAAAATCATCTGAGGTCTCAGCAAAAATACTTTTGAATCAAACAAATGAACAAGCTGTAATTCCACAAATCGTAAAACTTCAAATAAAAAGGATGCAGGTAAAATAAAACATTTAAAAACATACAGCAGTTTCAGTTTTAATAAAAAAGGCTTTGGACGACTGACTCCACACACCCGAGCCCGGGATTTGTGTCGACGGTTATGAGCTCAAAAAACAGATTATCCAATCGGGTGAAGGTGGGGAAATACGTTAAACCTGTACAGTACACAGACACCAGCCTGTAGCTCACACACTTTCCCTCCAAAACCAAAAGAATGTTGCTGCCAACGAAAATAAAACCTTCCCGCCTTCCGTTCATCTCTCATCCTCCCTCCCCTTTTCAAGCCCTTCCCTGCATGTTGACACTTGTTAGTGTAGTTTTAGTAGTAGGATTTCTCTCTGGTTTAATGGCATTCTCTAGTGTGAGACATAATGGAAAGACTGCGCTGGGGAAGTTAAGAATGTAATAGAGAAAATGTTTCCGCCATGATTGTTCTCTAGTCTTGGGTTAAATTTCCCTTTCATAACTAGTTGGGTAGGGCCTATCACAACAAGGCAATGTTAATAATAGTATCAATCGCATTAATAATAGAAGTATGAAAAAGGATGTTCCCCATATTCTTGAGACTCTAATGCGCGCACACGCTCATAATGACCAAACTCCACTCTTCTGGCACCATTAAGTAGAATAAAACAAACAACAAACCCTAAGAATTTGCCAATACTATCTGAACCAGGTCTGGTATGTAGACACATTTAGGTGTGTCAACCTGAGGTTGCGTGTGTGTGTGCGTGTGCGTGTGTGTGTGTGTGTGCGTGTGTGTGTGTGTGTGGTCTCTCTGCCAGTGATCACAGACCTGTGACTTTCTACTACTACATTCTCTGGGGTAAGGGTGGGGTCCATGCATATCACTGGACTACAAAATTCCTCCTCAGGTATCCATTGGGGGGGTGGGGGGAGTGGGGGTTGGTCAAGGTACGTCTCCTACACACAAAAGTCCAGGGTTGCTTCTGCCATTTATTCAAGGGGTTGGTTTGGATGACAAAAGCTTGAATAGGTGATACTCGGGAAGGTCAGGGGTCAGGGGTGGAAGGAGAGTGGGAGAAAGAAAAGGTGAGAAGGAAGGGAGTGTATAGAAAAACAATCACACTCGTGTGAAGTGAGGGGCGCCCACTGTGGCTGCCACATGACGACACTGCTTAAAGCAAACATTAAAAGTTCATAGACTTGGCTGCCACATGACATCACGAGTGGGGGACTGTTTTTTTTCCCCGGAGGGGTGGGGGGGATAACTGATTTTTGGGGCCGCATGGATAAAACAAACATTAAAAGTCCATAGACTTGGCTGCCACGTGACGTCATGTCTGAAAGCGCCCCTCAATAATAGAGGGAGGTATATAGGCAATAGTAGATGGTAATTTTCTCCAGAAGTGTGTTGTTGGAACAGTACTGGACTAACTGGAGTCTCAAGTTCATTTCAAAATCTGAGCCCTGCTAAGTCCCATCAAATCCGTCATTGTGAGTCCCTCAAAAACAAGGCCGGTGATTCTCATTGTAACAGGACAGATGGTCCCTGGGGTGCAGACACCAACGGGGACAGGGAGGAGGGGGTGGGCTCTTCGGACCAGTGCAGGTCTCAGGCTCTGATTCTGACTGGTGCTCCCAACAAACATAGATCATGGTAATCAAAATGGGTGGAACTTTGGGTTGATACCTCCTGAAGGAAGAGGAGAGAGAGAGAGAGAGAGAGACTGCATGTTAAACATTAAATGCTCACCTGCAGTTCTTTGCCAACATTAGCTGAGCTTTGTGTGCTTCTTATATACTAGTTCCTTATATAAAATTGATTATAATTCGAAAACATACATTACCCTCTTCAGTCCTAGATACATTTCGGCCATTTGAAAATAGTCAATCTACAAGCTCACACAATTGTGAGATTGTAGATCTGCTATTTATTGATACTTTTACTTAAGTAAATCATTTGAGTACCACCACTGCCAGCAGCACACATGTCCTATACGTGTCTTTGAGCAAAATACTAAATACCACCAGTCAGTCACAGTAAGTCATAACAATAGATAACCTGACATTGTGTAAAGTTCTTATTCAGAGTGACTTACCTTGAGTAAACTCATGCTCATGGCTAAAAACTATAGTGCCAGGAAGACTACTCAGTTTCAAGTGGAAACAGGTATATTGAACACAAAGTCCTTGTCATACTTGTCATATGACACAAACCCCCTGTACAGTATGTGTGCGAGCTGATTCAGACTCCAACCAGTTTGTAATATGCAAATATGTCCTGGTGACAGTTGCCTTAAATTCTTCATTTTTTCAGTAGGAAATTTTGCATTTCCCCCTTTATTTCGGCAGACCGTAGGAAAGTTACGAGGGGGGCGGTAACATCTTCAGTGTTACTGTTAAATGGTACAAATGGTTACACAATTACCCATTCTGACCTGAGATCAGATTCATACGAGGTTTCCACTGGACACACACTGGTCTGATTAACCCATTCTGACCTGAGATCAGATTCTAAAAATGTCAGTCGTTCTTCGATTTTTCAAAAATAGCAGACCTACAAGCTCGTATCGCGCCACTCGGTGGCGCGATATGAGCTTGTAGATCTGCTATTTTTCAATAGCTAAAGCATAACATGATGCCAACACCAAAATGGGTGCCCGGTCAGAATGGGTTAAGAGAGTCAAAATGACACTGATGATTGACTGTGTACTAGGACAGGTGATGTTTTAGGCAGGGCTCCATCCTACAGGGCCAGTTAGGGTTAAGTGTTGTTCTGGACGTGAGCATTCTAAATAGGGAATACATGTCTACTTGTCACCGGCTCTTAAAATCACACTGATTCTTATTACTCTGAATATGTTATGTCACAGCAGCGTCTCTCTGTCAAACATACAGCACTTTGTACCTTGCACTACAGTTATGTTACAGATATGTTATACTGTCCATTCTCTATATGAAGGCTGCAAAATTATTATTATTCCCATCATATTCGGTACATTTTCTGTATATGCTGCTAAAAAAACCCTGAATTATTTACCTTTAACCTTTTCTTAACTTGTATAATACCACACACACTGTCAGTGGAAGCAGTCTGCAGAGCATGTCACACCAACATTCCACTGACTGCACATACTTGTATAGTATGAGTGAGTGACATATAAAAAATAAAACCTGTAACATAGACGTGATTATAAAGCTCTCTACTGCATACAACTCCATGTGTTTTATACATCATTGGATAAGCAACTGCTCAGCACAGAGCAGACGAGTATGATGACAGACAGCCCGCCATGCAGACAATCTTATCTTACAGTGTTATGTGATAGGGCGGTATGTAACCTACTCTAGCACATTACACTAAAACTGGTGCACACATTTGCATGGCGAGACATGATGAGCTCACTCACGCACATGTATTATACACACACACACAAACAGCAGCAAGGCCACAGGGAACGGAGTGGAGACAGCCTTGTGAGAGATAGTTCTGAACAGTGGGGATAAGACCCGGCCTGTCGCCCCTAAAGCTGACAGCGAAAACACAAGAGATAGTTCTGAACAGTGGGGATAAGACCCGGCCTGACGCCCCCAGCTGACAGCGAAAACACAAGAGATAGTTCTGAACAGTGGGGATAAGACCCGGCCTGACGCCCCCAGCTGACAGCGAAAACACAAGAGATAGTTCTGAACAGTTAGGGATAAGACCCGGCCTGTCGCCCCGACTGACAGCGAAAACACAGATATCAAAAGGCACAGCACTGGGAACAAGATAACACCTCCAGGGACATGATGATGATGTCATTATTAATTATTCACCGAATATATGCTTGGACGGATTCGAACGTCTCCGCATTTCATCGCTAGGCATCACCTGTCCTCATGCGTCTGATCCTACTGATCACATTATGTTACCAGTGCAAGTGTTAAGCCTGTCAAAATTATTACATAATCGTCTAATCGCAATTTCCAAAAATAGCAGAAATAGCAGATATACAATCTAATAACGCACCATGCTGCTATTTGTCCCTTTTAATGTATACAATTATTAGATCATTTCTTGGTATATTTAAATTTAAGTAATTTGTTATATCTGACCGGTTTTGATTGCATTTTTTGAGGCCATTTTCACGCTGCACAAGACTCAGTGAACAAACACAATGCTAAGGTATTGATGTGCAGCCAGATGCTACAGAGGGTCAAGTACACACAAGTTTTCATGGCAGACAATTACAAAAACTCTATTGGGTGGTTTCACAACTTGGTCTCTAGTTGATGGTGTATTCATATAACTTTTCGTTGCGACCGCAAGTCACAGTTACTATGAAAACCAGCAGGAAGCTGTCACGCACTTCCTGCGAACACGCTTTCCTGTTACTCTCTTGCTCTCACACACATGCACGTGCATGCATTGCACACGCGCACACACACACACACAAGCACACCTGAAACTTTGATCAGTTTGGCAGGCTGTCTCTACGTGTGCACATCTCCTCTGCGCTTTTCCGTCTCATGTGCTTTCAAGAGCCTTTGCTAGTAAGTCTTCATGCTTTAGTTCCTGCGGTCGCTTCTCGCCCTCAAGGCGTCTTACTGGTATATCCTTTTCGAGCACATGATCATTTAGCCATTCTTTTTGCTGTGATCACAAGTAACAACAATTGATTGTGCGTGTTATTATAGGCTGCCAAATATAAAATTCCAACCACAGAATTAGCAATAATTTAATCATAAAACCTAAGAACGAATCAGTCACAATTGTATGTGAAAAAAAGGTAAGATAAGTTCTGACTATCTGGGGAGAAAAGATCTTACGCACAATGCACATTGAATAATAATGGTTGTTCAATTCATGATCAAATCAATAGCTCAATCTGATCACATTGTAGATAAAAAAAGAGGTGGTTTGACCACCCCCGTTTTCATTTCAGAATAAAACCCAGCATGCAGTTGACCCTGCATAACACATGCCTGAGCAAAAGTACGTAGCTCAGAGATACACAGATTACACTTATCAAGAGAGGCTTACCAGCATGTACAGTGACTTCTTTAGTAGGGCGACTCAACCCTGGAAACAAAACAAAAACAAAAACAGTATTAGATTAATTAACCAGGAATGGCCTTGCGTCAGTGTGCTGTCAGATTCATCATTGATGGTAATGTTTCTACTTTCTGCTAACAGTGTCACTGTGTGAGACCCAATTTAGAATTTACACAAGACACATTTTATTAGTTACAGTACATGTTAGAGAGTTATGTTATTTACACATTACCGTCTCAAAGTGATTTTGGACAAATTTGTTATAGAGGGGTATGCGCATGCATAAAGTGAATGGCAGATCGAGTGGCAAATCGAGTGGCAAAGTGAGTGACAAAATGAATTTAATGTTGTTTTAATGCATTTAATGACACTCAGTAGGCATTCCTGCATAACTTCCGGGTATGATGATGATGTCATACCCTCTATTGATTATACTACTGAACAGCAGCAGACAAAACAACATAAACCTCCCAGACAGCGACAACTTAAACCAGTTTCCTTTTCTTTTTTTTTTTCTCTTAAAATGATATTTTACTTTCAAAACATGTTTGTAACTTCAAACTCCATTTTAACTATGATAGATTCATTGAAAACAACAGTCCTTGGTTCTGCGCAAGGGGGGGGGGTGGCGTGATTTTGACATTACTCGTTTAATTTATGTCTTATATATTTTTGAATGTTTATTGTATTTGAAAGTGAGACAGAAATATGTGGTAGAGCCCTGCGTTAAGAGTGGGATCCATTGGATCCTGCAGGAGACAAAGCAGATCTTGTGGGAGCAGTTGGTTTTTAAATACCTTGCTTAGGTAATAAAGACAACCAAAAACTAACTGTGGGTCCTCCACACTGTCCTGCAATTAACCAGATATCGTGCACCTAAGCCTTGCCGAGCCATGAGGCCCATATAAGGGCAGGAGCCTATCTCCTGTTTCTGTAGTGTGAGGCAGCTTCATGTACACGTACACCCCCCTGGACATGACGCTAGTATGTCAACGGGGACTTACTCCCAATCCAACCCTTGATCCTGAGTGCCAAGCAGGGAGGCACTAGGTCCCATTATTTTTTTGTCAGAGTCTTTGGCCGGCGATGGAACCCGGCCCTCCCAGTCCCAGGGTGGACACTATCACCACACTGAGCTGGTTGAAGGATGTGTGGCCGTGCTTTATTATAGCTTGGTCCATTTATGGTTTGGAAACATTGTCCCTGACAAGTATGTGCATAATGCATCTAGTTAAACATTATGTTATAATTTAGCTATTGAAAAATAGCAGATCTACAAGCTCATAGCGCGCCAGCGAGTGGCACGCTATGAACTTGTAGGTCTGCTATTTTTTTTAAATCGTTAAAATGTGCATCAAATCTTTCCGAAAATTGTCATGATTTAGAAAACTTTTTTTTATTTTTTATTTTGAGGTCAGGCCTAAATGGGTTAATGACCTGCTGTCCAGCAATTCAATGGTGTTGCTGTCCATGGTGCTGTAATGGCTGTATTTCTCTCTCTTCCACTCTCTCTCATTCTGTGTTTCTGTTGGTAATGTTTTTGGGTCTCATTGGAAATATTACAGGATTATGCAGCAATTTGACAGTAATTTTACGGGATTATGGGTTGCGGAAACGGCAGTCAGAAATGAAACCATGTGGGAGGGAATGGTCAGAAATGGGAGTGGGACTAAACATGGTCCGGGTTCATTACATAACTTTGCGTAATCAAGTGGGCGGAAACCACCAAACCAGATTGTTTATGTTTTAGTGAAACATGAACAAGTTTGACTGATTTACTATGAAAGGAGAAAGAGTGGTTGACAAAGGACAGGTTAGCATTAGTAGCCTGGAGGATTCTGGGACCACGCATTAAGAGCAGGCATATAACATTTGAAATGTAAATAATAATATGTAATGTAAACATTGTCTCATTATCTCAGTTGTCCATTACAATGACAACAATTTCTTACAATAAGTACTGTTGACTACCGTGGGGCTAAGTCCATATCGTGGAAAAAAGTAGGAGGAGGGAGAGGAGAGCTTGACTTTTAAGACTTTGCAACCTTTCAAATGCCATTGCAAAATTTCAAAATTGTGCAGTTGAAAGAAAAAAACTATCTCCAACATTATTTGCTTTATTGCTGAAAAGTTCACGTTATGCAGATATTGTGGGTTTTTAGTTTTTTTGGAGCAGGATGTGAAAATACAGCAACTGTACAATGACTGCCTCTGGGGAAATACAGCAACTGTACACTGACTGCCTCTGTGAAAATACAGCAACTGTACACTGACTGCCTCTGTGAAAATACAGCAACTGTACACTGACTGCCTCTGTGAAAATACAGCAACTGTACACTGACTGCCTCTGGGGAAATACAGCAACTGTACACTGGCTGCCTCTGGGGAAATACAGCAACTGTACACTGGCTGCCTCTGGGGATTGCCGTCTCAGAACCTTCTGATAAATAGCAGGAGCAGAGGAGAGAAAGAATTCACCACAGGTTTTTCAAGACAGAGAAAGAGAGAAAAGGACAGAGAAATAAACAGAGCAACAGTAACACAGAGGTAAAAGCCATGCGGACAGTAAGCTGTAGTAAAACAGACATGTGCAGACATGACAGTAACATTCCAAGCATTCGCTCTACATTGTGTCACCACAGTTATCTGCTCACCAAGCCATTGATCACTAAGGTCAGACTAGTTATTAGTTGCGCACACACTAATATTGTCACTGTCAGGCGGAAAACGTGTATGTCCGGTTATATTTTAAATATAAGATATGAAATTGAAAAACGGTTACTTTTCAGGGCGCCTGACTTGCAGCTTCGTAGGGCCGTCTGTTGACAGAAATTCAGTTCAGTTAGTGAAACATTCTGAGTTTACATTTAGTTCCATTTTGCATTTGGTGCATTCATGATAAATATTTGACTGGTATATATAAAAAGAATGATAAAGAATAAAATTGTCACTCTAGTACATGTGTATTATTATTTTCTAATCTAATCTTCCTTAATCTATTAAGATAATTTCTTATTACGTGAGAGTTGTGCTTTTAGTCAATAGTAGTTCTCTAATGAAAAGGCTCATCTGCATTTACACATAGATAAGAGAACATTATGACCTAGAAGTTGCCATAAAAAAACAACCGAGTGCACGAGCGCAGTACCGTTCGATAATAGCTTAGATAATATTCTGATTGTTTAAGACAGAAGCATTACCAACTGATAATATTATATTACTATATCTCACTTGACTTTGTATTGGCATTGTATTAATTACACAAATAAACTCATTTCAGTCAGACAACTCTATAAATATATTTATCAGTGGCGTGCACAGACATTTAGAGGGGCAGGTGCTCAAGTGAAAAAAGGGCACCTTGTGCAGCACATTTTAGCTATTGAAAAATAGCAGATCTACAAGCTCATAGCGCGCCACCGAGTGGCGCACTACGAGCTTGTAGGTCTGTTATTTTTTTAAATCGAAGAACCACTGACATAGAAACATAGCTTTAGATTGTGGGGGCCTAAATAATATAGAAGCGTTTTATCAAGAATTGATCAATGTCACACATGGTCCACAAACTACAAATTAAGAAAATAAATAAAACGTTTTTTTTTCTCTCTTTTTTTTGAGCACATTGCCAAAAGGGCAGCGGGTGCTCTAGCACCCCCTAGTGTCTATCTGTGCACGCCACTGATATTTATCCCTGTAAGCATGAATTACTGAATAACTAGATTTGACAGGGAATGGAATGGACCAATAGAAAGAGAGCCCACAGGTGAGTGGTGGTGGCTTCATGGAGCAGAGCACAAAGCACCAATCACATCAGAGCAGCAGCATAGCGGAGCGGAGCAGCAAGAACAATAAAGCTGTGAGCAGCATGGAGGTTTAAACAGGTGGAATGAGCATGTGACTGATCAGCTTATCAGGAATTGGCCCTCCTTTGAGTTGTCCGCCTGAATTATAGAGCTTTGCATCATTTTAAACAATATTTTATAAATATTTAAACGTGTTGAATATTGTATAAATATTAAGGCTGTCAAAAACAACGCGTTAATGGCATTAATCAATTGCGTTAATTAATTGCGTTAAAATATTTAACGCAATTAACGCATGTTAGTGTTCCCCCTAACATGCGCCCGTGCGCGCGGCTCAGGAACGTCCAGAGCATAACAAATCTGTCACTGTGTAGCACACAGTCATGATTGAACAACACCAGAGAGATAGCTTGTGTATTGTAGTTTGAAAATTTTGAAAATGCCATTAATGTTTGTCCGGCTGGTTTCGTTTTGTCCTACGCGATTACGTGAATCAGCATGGCTGCGCCTGCAGTAGGCTATTACCAAAACAAACACATGGTACTTTTGTGTCGCACATGGAAAGCAACTGAAAACGACCATGGATATATTAAAGACAGTTCCCCTGTGCTGCTGTGCACAGCGGAGATAATGCACAACTCCAGGTACGAACCAAAACACTGACTGAAGCTGATTCACGACTAACTATCTCCAGACTAGTCCTGCAGTCCCGCAATGAAGGAGAGACAATCTCGCCTCTCACTACAGTCCACTACAATGCCATTCTAGCCTTAAAACCTACATTTATATGTTATTCAATAATTACTTTAGCGCAAAATATAGGCTTTTCTAAACCAAGCCCTGTTTCCAAAAATGCTTATGTGCCATTATTGTATTGTGTGAATTTCAATTAACTATAGTCTAAAGTTTAACCCATTGCTTCTCAGCTATTTTAATTTCAAGGACCCCCAAATTAAATTGATAGAAAGTAGCCTAGGCCATTTTATTATGATTTTCATCTCTGGACTGGGACCCCAGTCTCCATTCATCCATCCATCCATCCATCTTCAACCGCTTATCCCTAGTCGGGTCGCGGGGGCAACAGCTCCACCAGAGTGTTCCAGACTTCCCTCTCCAGAGCAACATTAGTGACTTCCTCCTGGGGGACCGCAGTCTACATGGCCAAAAGCCAGTGTTGATTTAACTCAAAGTGTAGGCTAGGCCTACAAATGCTCACATCACATCATGTCTATACTAAATGCATTAGAAAACAAAAAACATTCAAAAACTAATGTATATCCGCTTTCTGTCATTTATATTTCCATTTCCACAACAATAAACAGGAAAACATGGCATATTTTGGACATAGTTCGAATGGTGATTAATCATGATTAAATTAATTTTGAAGCTGTGATTAATCTGATTAAAATTTTTAATCATTTGACAGCCCTAATAAATATTTAACAGAGCGGCACTCTTATAATCATACGTCATCCTCATACATCACATTCTGCACGTACGCACCCCCAGGGCGACCACACCTAGAACAGTTATATTCCGAGGCGATTGCCCAAGTAGTGCTGGGTAGAGTTTTATGGGTATATGTAGGGGGTTAGGCCCTACTCTGCTTGGTAATAAACTACCATAGCGAACATTGGCTTCTACCACGCCTCTTGTACATATCGGCTGCTGCTGGGATCAAATGTACGATCTTGCAATTAAAGGACTGTCCTTCCCGAACAACAAGGATAATGGTTCCTAAATCTTGACATGGGGAAACCCAGTTTTGGTTCTCTCCTTATAATCAAGAGTCAAGGCAAATTTATGTCAGGTAAATCAATGCAACCTGGCTGATCTGAATAGACAAACAAGAGCCAGAGAGTCCATCCACTGGACTAGGGTAGTGGTTCTCAAACATTTAAGCATTTGGCTGCAGACCGCCATCTGAAAAGTTGTGTCATGAGGAGATTTGTGTTTTTTTAATATTTCAAGATTCCATGATGTTTTTCTTAACAACATAGCAGATCTACAAGCACACAGGTCACAGTGCGATATATGCAGATTCTCATTAAGCATGCAGTAATTGATTAGATTAGAGTTTTGTTAGAATGAAAGCACATATACACACACACAGCTGGCCTACTTTACATCCATGTATTCAGCCCATCCCCCTATTGCCGTTGCTCTGATGGAATCGTCTGAGGTGACCGACATGTCAGTGCTGAGAGAGGAGAGCATTGGAATGTGGTCCGACGGTGTTTTCAAAAACACCCGAAACCCACACAAGGCGTAATACTAGGTGACAAAGCTAAGGTGTACAGGCACGGACGCACGAGTGTGCATGTGTGAGTTGAGACCGACCGAAGAACAATGGAGCAGAACAATGTTTACTTAAGCTTATGGATATTATTTGTTGGCTGAAATCTAGATTAATGCCTGGCATATTCCCCTTTATCTTTTTATATTCACTCACTAGTTATAATACTGTATCTAGGGCAGTGAGATATTGTCTAAGAACGGCACTTAGACAATATGAATCTTTTTGACCTCACCAAGAAAACAAAATACACTTAAATACAGGGAATAGTTTAAGGTCTCTACACCTGTGTCCAGCTGCTGAGCTAACCAAGTCATTTTTTTCAACAGTCTCTCTTATCAACAAACATCACATGCGGTTCTATGCCTCCCCCATGCAAACAGGTCTGTGAGTGTAGCGTGCGTGCGTGCGTGTGTGTTGCGCGGTAAACTATCATACACAGACATCTCTGTCTGCACTGAAGAGAGTCGAGTATAGATTTGCATGAGTGTCTCCACGCTCCTGTAAAACTGTGAGAGGAAAAATTGTGCATTGTATTTTATAATCCGACAGAATGACACCTGGACAAAAAACAATGCAACCTACTGTATGTGTTTGGTTTCAGGTCATCTCAAACCAGCGAACAAATAAAACGTCTAAATCTGGGCAGGTAACAGAAAGGTCACAGGTTGTCCCCCGTGTCCCATCAACGTGTTTTTCAACAAGACACAGAGCCCCTCCCTGTCCACTCATTGTAAATTACACAGGATGAGTACACCAGATGAACAACTCAAAAGTTAAGGAGTTAAGTAAAGTTAAGCACTAACACAGAATAGAGGGTATTCCGGTATAGTCTGACAGGACACAAACACGAAGTTATCTTTCATGAATGCAAATACAAAAATAATTGGCTATACGTTAGTAATATGAGATTTGGGACACATCGGTGAGCCTCTAAAATGGTTACAGTGTACAATGTACAGTGTACAGTTGCTTGTGTGTTACTGAACTACAGCAAACAACCTACATGGAAAGCTCCCTCCGATGTTAGATGAAAGAGAGAGCAGGTATATCTGTCATAAGATCTAAGCCCCATGCCAGTCTTTTAGATACCAGACAGTGGGATTTCCTATCACACAACAAAAACCTTGTCGTGCAATGACGATGTGGTTTGGTGAAGACAAATGAGGAATGGACGGATGAGGCGGTCAACCAATGAGGCGGAGCGAGACCGACTGATCATCTCCGTTGCCCCGCTCGCCAACTAGCTACTAGCATCGCTTGACCCCTGGCAACCTCTGTCGGGTCACATGACTGCACCTGTCAGCACTCTATTAGGGTAACGGATGGACGATTGCCAAAGAGAGAGAGCCGAGGGAGCAGCGAGGGGTAGGAGAATGGGTGAGTGAGCGAGGGTGAGGTGGAGGGGTAGGAGGATGGGTGAGTGAGCGAGGGTGAGGTGGAGCGGTAGGAGAATGGGTGAGTGAGCGAGGGTGAGGTGGAGGGGTAGGAGAATGGGTGAGTGAGCGAGGGTGAGGGAGTTAATTGTGGCTATATGTGAAGCCCAGAAGTCTTTTTGGCTGGAACGAGGGAGAAGTAAGGGAGTTGACGGGAAAAGGCGGTCCCTGGCACACAATCTTTTCAAATGAGGCTCTGCAGACAAATACATATTAATTTGGGTGTCCTTAACTTGAAAATGTTTTGAGAACCCACTACTGTAGGACACTCTGTTTATCATTTGGCCCCAAAAAGGTGTGTCAGCCAGTGAGTAAAACGGTTTGCTCTTTCTTTTGCGGTGACGACTTGCGAGGGTATGTGTGGAATTCAGGAAGTCCAGGTATGGACTAAGGTTTTAGGATGTGTCAGGATTGCATCACCAGTAAATAAAAACGAAACTAGTGTAGGTGAAATGAAACCTACACTAGGTTTAGGAAACTAGTGTGGTTGTAATTTTTTATGGGTTGAATAAATTCTTGCTGTGGCCTTCTTTGTTGGGCAGAACAACTTGCAAACAAAGGGCTGTGTTTTGCGTGTCTTAAGTACCAGGTCTTATTACTTAACTTAAGACCTGGAGGCGTGGTCAATGCTCTTTGGCCACTCAGAATAGCCAAATGGCATTGAACACGCCTCCAGGTCTTAAGTTAAGTAATAAGACCTGGTACTTAAGACAAGCAAAATACAGCCCTATAGCCTTGAGTATCTGAAACACAGACCAATGGTTCTCAACCCTGATGATGCAGACCCAGATAATTTAGGTAGGCCTACAATATGGGAAACTAGAACCAGAATTAATCTGGTTAACACCAGAGTCTAGCACAAAAAAATATATATTTCTAAGAGTATGGTGTCAGTGCACGGACAGGATCATACATGTTTGTATGGCATGTCGCTAGACAGCAACAAATGACAGGAATGAGCAGAATTTCTTAGATATCCAAGAAGAAACTGTCATAATGGCTCCTACACAGACGCAATGACAGGCCAACACAGACGAGACACGCCCATGCACATTCTTTACAACAATAGATCAAGGTTCAAGGTTTGTACTTTATTGTTACATCTTGTGTGTACAGGTACTGTACATAAGAGTAAAACCTATTTTGGTTTGGCTTCCTTACAGACAATGCAACAGCATAGATAGCATAATATTCAAACAACAAAAAACACAGCAACAACAAAGGGATATAGAATAAAGAGTCCTAGAAAAATAGTAACATATGCACGTGTGCATGCTTTCCCTGTAATAGCAAAGTTAGGTAAACTTTCGCCCTGGTTCTTATCAGTTTGTTTCTATTTCCAGTGGCTTTGAGACTGCAAAAAAAACGTTTTCAATGTGGCAGTATCTCAAACAGTCTGCGGTTGGGATGGCTTGGGTCCCTCATAATTCCACGAGCTTTGCTGACACAACAATCGTCATACAGGGTTTTCGATGGGGGGGGGGGGGGGGGGGGGGAGATCTCACCCGCTGCACTTTTCGGATTTTTGCATGTCAAGGAAGGAAGCGTCTGCTCCAAATGAAGTTCGGGGTACCCCTTATTATAATCCAACAAGGACAATGTTTGGAATGATCTCATCAGAAGCGACGTCTCTGTCAGTCTCGAGTAAGATTCCAAACGACTGTGATCCAACGGCAGCAACAGCGCGTTCCTGGTCCCGATGGCTCAATTAAGTCGAACGTCCTTTGTCTTGGCTGCAGATACTACACGTTTCCGACTTTAGTGCAGTGGTTTTACACGATAGGCCTATCTGGCTTTGTCAGCTCTATCATCTCTGTCGTCGTCACGCTGGGTCCGTTTGTCCTCCTCCTATTCATAAAGTTGGGTGACATCCTCAATCATTCAATCAGACCCGTTACCTCTCATAGGACATTCATAGATCAAGCAGATAAATACAATAACAGTTGTATGTGCATTTGTCACACAGACTCTGAAGCCCCGTTACCCTTGTCTCAGCTCTCCCACGCTGGCACACCTTGTCAATTCAGGTCTGGCTATCTAACTACAATACTACAACTAACTACACTTCTAGTGGAGATATTATACTGGGGCTTATTAGATAGCATTAAGGACACTAAAGTATACTACAAACTACAGTGAGTACACCACTACAACAGTTAGTAAACCACAACTACAGCTAGTAGTACGCTACAAGCCGACACTGAACCCCATGCTGAGTCTCACAGCAGCGATGTCACCAGTGTGTCCTGGTTGTGCTTTGACATCACTCTTATACAAAATTACAAACCAATAGAGCTTGATCACAGCATTCCAATGAATGATCAATGGATGATGTTGCCCTTCAACAATATCTGTGATGAGCAGCCCTCCTGAAAACAGTAATTTTGTGTTGCGTAATAGCCGCCATCTTGAAAACTGGCAGTCATATTGGAATTTAATTGACACCATTGAGTTCTTGATGTTTGGATCAATGTGTGGATCACACATTTCTGTTCATTAAAGTTCTACTTTTTCATTTGACGAGGTGGCCATCTCGAACACTGGTGGCCATCTTGGATTTTCAGCTGGATAACTTGACCACTTCACCACTTTTCAACCTATCTTCATATAATAGGTCCTCACTAATAATCATGATAAAATGGCACGATTTTTTTCTACTCAGTGTCTGTGTCTCATAGGAGGAGTTTAGAAACCGTCTTCCAGTGACATCATCATTAGGCAGATATTTTTAAACAAGATATTTTTACAAAAATGTTTAGATTTTCATTATCGTGAGAACGATGGCTTCCACTTTCGCATTGCAACGTTTCAGGACTAGAAAGCCTGCAGTTTCTATTAGCTTGTATTCCCCATCGATGATGTCACTGGAAGACGGTTTCTGAACTGCCCACAGCCCTCCTATGAGACACAGACCGAGTAGAAAAAGTGTTGCGCCAATTTCTCATGATTATTAGTGAGGACCTATTATATGAAGATAGGTTGAAAAGTGGTGAAGTGGTCCTTTAAGGAAGTACATCCTGGACATCATTTGTGCCAAATGTGGTGCTGTGGTACCACCAAGTAAAAGATTCTTATGGAATATTGACTTAATCTGCCCCACCTTTTTGTTTAATTCCCATTGTATCATGATTATCATAATAATTCAATAATTTAGATTTTTTAAATGCAGAATTGGATTTCTCATACTCATGTATAGGCCATCAAAATAAGATTATTCAATCAAAATATAGTTCAAACACTGTTTAAAACCACTTCGAAAGGCAGCCATCTTGAAAAATTGTGTCCATTTAGTTTTTTCAAGTGGACAACGTACTTTTCTGAGAGAGTAGGTTCCGAAGCACTTGTGTGCCAAATTTGGTGCTTGTATCACGAAGTGAACGATTGTTTCAGCAATCTGCTCCACTACAAGGTCTAAAACAGAGTCAGTGGCCCACTAAGGTCTAACAATATAGCCGGCTAAAGCAGAACGACTGTGAGGAGATATGGTATGTATGTGATAGATAAAGGAGATGAATAAACACAGTATGGGGCGACTGTGGCTCAAGAGGTAGAGCAGGTCTTCCAATGATCCATGGGTCGGCGGTTCAAATCCCGGCTCCTCCTGTCTACATGTCGAAGTGTCCTTGGGCAAGACACTGAACCCCAAATTGCTCCCGATGTGCTGGTTGGTACCTTGCATGGCTTCCGCCGCAATCGGTGTATGAATGTGTGTGTGAATGGGTGAATGTAATGCACAATCTATGTAAAGCGCCTTGGATAAAGGCGCTATATAAATGTACCATTTACAGTATCCTTTTATAACTGGTAACTACCCTCTGATGCCACCACTGAATGAGTCATAGCTCTTTAGTTTGCAGCATCTTTTTAGAAACCTAAGAAAATGGGTTTACTAGAACTTACGATCGTTGCCATTGGAAGTACACAGCCCCGGCGATGGCAGCAGCCAGGACAACCAAGACCGCGATGACGATCCCAGCGATGGCGCCATCCGAAAGACCCTCATCCAGCGCTCCTTCCTCTGTGGAAAAGACGTGGTATACGGTTTCAAAAGTGTCATTTTGTGGTTTAGTCATCAGCAATGGGGCGGGGGGATGGTTGGTTTGATTTCATTCTAAAAGGTATTAAGTATTAAGTAGAGCTGGTCAATAGCATGGCGATTAAGATGCTCATGTCTGATATTCTGCATATGTAATTTTTATCAAATATATAATATTATAATTATAAAAGATTTATTGAAAGATTACTGCTATTTATAAAAATAAAAAAAAAGCTTTATACCCTGTATAACATACATAACGATGCAATGTGACATCAGTTTACACAATGCTGTACCCCTTCCAACTTCCCCATTTTCAACAGTTTTTATAATATTTTGACACTTGCTTTGATAATGTAAATGTATGCTTTCTCATGCCAATAAAGCTCCATTGAATTGAATTGAAATAAATCATTACCGTGAACCATTATCATTATTGGAACATATATGTTGCAATAATGTATTGTTTATAACGGAATCACACCTGTAATAAAGTATGACAACTTACAAGGGATGGGTCACAAACCAGTTGAGTTAGTGTGCAGATAAATGACAAACAATACAATTTCATATTTTATTACATCTACAGACAACTCACTTCCTTGTTTTTCGAGGCGACTTGTGCTGCACTGGGCGGACGGCCAGCACTTCGTTTTGTTGTTACTTTTTGGTAAATGTATTAATCTATTCATTAAGTAGCCGTGTAATAAGCCACCTCCGCTCCTCGTCGGTGGCTAATCACCCTGTCTGTGATTAGTTTTTTATCAACAATGACCACCTAGCCATTCATTACCCCCTTGCATATTTTGTATTAGTATCATATGTTATTCTGACCTTTGACAGAGAGCTTATGCTCGGCTGAGGCACTCAGCCCGGTGACAGCATTGTGTGCCTCGCAGGTGTACATCCCTGTGTTCTTGTAGGCGGCCGTTTCGATAAGGTACTCGGCTGTGGTGACGGCGGTTTTCGTCCCGTTGAACTTCCAGGTGTAGGTGGCGGCGGGCACGGACATGGCCGCGCACGTCAGTTTCACTTCTTCTGTGACCTCCACGGCACCTCCTTCAGGACCCGCAACCGTCGCTGGCTCGGGACCGTCTGAAAACAAAGAGGAAGAGAGAGATGACATAGATTTCTTTTCATTTATAAATGTATATATTTTAGGTGCCCTTCTTACTTGAAGCAGTATTTGGCCCAGTCTACTTTGTCACATCCACATCCAGACCTCAACAATACGCTTACTATAAAATACCAAAAATCCTTAATGTCGTTAGACGGAGGTCTTTCTGCTACAAAGCCCCATCTGATTGGCTTCAGGACTTCCCTACATACACATCTTGATTCAACTTGTTTATGCTTAAGTTCTAAGTACCAGTATTGACATTGACACTGATGTATTTGCACTGTGCCCTTCTTTCCTCTGTTGTTTAACAGCTGGTGATGTGGTGGCTGGTGGGTGGGGTGGGCGGAGCAAGCTGTCAGTATACAGATGCATGCATGCATATATACACAGTTTGTTTCTATGTATCTTGTTCATGTTTTTATGGGTCCCCCTTGAAAATGCTGCATATCAAGGGGCTATCCCTTCAATTAAAATCTAAATCTAAAGCTTTCATGAATAATTACCATTTATTTACTATCCATTACTTTCTCAGTGCTTCACCAATATAATGCTGGTGCATGCTGGATCACTGGCATCACTGGCATCATGAATGCGTGAGACCCGTGAGTGTGTGCATGCATGTGTGTTTGTGCGCGCATGACAGAGAGAGATCATGTGTACAAGTGATCATCATTCCTACTCACAGTTGACCACCATCTTGTAGGTGGCAGAGTCAGTGTTGACAGCGTTGGTGAGTTCACAACGGTACTCCCCGTTATCTTCCTTCTGCACAGGTTTGATTGACACCTTGTCTGCCAACACAGACACGCGGTCGCCAGGAGACAGTGGCTTGCCATCCTTGAACCAAGCTTGTGCCGTCGCCTTGCCCACGGTCGCCTGGCAACTCAGATTGGCCGTCTGTTTGCCAGCGAGGAGCGTCTCCGTGGGGCCTGTGAGGGTTGTACCTGACACTGCCTCTGTAAATATTATGACAGAGAGACATCACAAGAGATGGGTGTTAGTGTTAGAAAGGGTCCTCAAACTAGGTAAATGTCTGTCTTGATGCACCTTTTCAGTATTACTACCGCAGAAAGAATATCCCTAGCAGTTGCTGTAGATTAAATTTAAGTAGGCTTTTAAGTATAGGCTAGCGTTTTAATAACTTTAACAATTAAATTGAATCAATATGAGTTAGTCATTTTATGTTCCGTTAATAGAGCTAGCTTTAGTTAAATTATTTACAAGTAAATAATTATATACAAAACACAAAGAAAGGTTATGGTGAAAAAACCCTTACAAGAGTCTGTATCAGATGCTATCTGTAGACTTAGATAGCATCTGATACAGACTTATAGCTATGTAGTCGGCACTATAATTGCATTGTATATAGTCATAGCACGCCATAGTACATGTATAGCATAGTAGTATATATATATAGTTTATATGTATAGTCTCATAATATAGATATTCCACTGTTACTTTCTTAGCTTACGCATGTTTTATGATAAATGCTTTTTTGTGATGTATTCCCATGCTTTTGTTCTTGCTTATTGTAAATCGCTCTGGATTAAGAGCGTCTGCTAAACGCCTAAATTGTAAATTGTAAATTGTAAGAACAAAGTAAACAAGACCACAAAAAACAACGGAGCCTTTCTTGTGGAAGCGGGTGCTTTTCCAGTGCAGGCCAGGTGTTGCCTGGTACTGAAGGCAGTGGAGTGGAATGTGGTCTTGTGTTATGGTGGAATAATGGACATGATGCTCAGCCAGGCAGCCACTCACTGTTTGTTGTTCCAGCATGTGAGTGAATCCACCTGCACTCTAGCATATAGTGCATGAGAATATTTCATTGGGGACGACAACCTGTTTGAGGTAGTTTACAGTAGGTTGGCAAAACTATGGTTGGCAAATCAGTTGAACATTAAAGGAGAATTCCATACTAAAAGGCTTTCTTACCTTTCTTTGTAGTTGTTATGTCCCCACCAAAAAGGTCCAGGTGTTATTTTGTGCAAAAGCTCCTTATTGGCTATTTCCCCTACCATAAGCCCTAAATGAATTGCATTGAATGGGAATTGAATGGGGCTATGGGGTGTTGTGCTAATTCGCTTATTTCCATCGCTCAAAATGATAATTTCTTTGTATATATCCTCTCTTCATAATGTAAATAATATCCCAAGCGGCACACTTTACTACTTCTTTCGATGGAAATAAGCGAACTAGCACAACACCCCATAGCCCCATTCAATTCCCATTCAATGCAATGCAATTCATTGAGGGCTTATGGTAGGGAAAATAGCCAATAAGGAGTTTTTGCACAAAAAAACACCTGGACCTCTTTGGTGGGGACGTAACAACTACAAAGAAAGGTAAGAAAGATAAGAAAGCATTCTAGCATGGAATTCTCCTTTAAAGTGCTTAGGTTTGGGGTTAAAAAAAAGTTACTTGATTTTCTGATGCCTTTTACCAGACAGACAGACAGAGATGTGAGATGCGCTGTCAGACATGAATTGAATACAAAATGTTATGAACTCTGTTTAACTAAATCTTGTGGTCTAAAAAAAACCCATCCCCATAATCATGCCAATTATACTATTAAACATGCATGCACTATATGTATTTTACTAAATGTTTTACTTTAAACACACCAAAGGCGGTATAGTTAGTTACAGAATATACTGTAGAATACTTCCTATAGGCTGTCACAGAGTTAGGGGTGAACACCATTTTAACCCATGGAATAAATAATTAGCTCATCTGCCACCAATTAATCAAGTAAGACATTTTATAAAGTCACTGGATAACCCATGCACTCTTAATCACACACACACACACACACACACACACACACACACACACACACACGTATGTCCATATAGACACAAGGCCTTTTTGCCAGAACCCTGGTTGTTGTCCCTCATTTGATTTTCCCGCAAATGTATCTATCCATCAACCTATTGTACTATTTCTGCTAGTTGGATATCATATGGATGTTCCCGGCCGCCACCCATGCCTATAGACCGATTCACAGAGGGGTGCCCTGGGCGCGGCCATTACTGAGGTGTAATACATGGTGCAGGTGCTCTGTAGACCAGGTGTAGCTAATCAGTGCTGCTGCACTTAATGGTACACCTCAGTAATGGCCGCACCCAGGAAACCCTCTGTGAATCGGTCTATAGCGTACGGCCGTGTTCCCTGAGTAAACTCTGAATCCTATTGTGCTATTTATGTGAATAGAATATCACAGTGCTGTTCCCGTGACACCCCATCCTATAGCATTAATCTCATGCTCCCTGAGTACCTCATGGTGTCCCTAAACACTCACACCCATACACACGCACATGTACGCACGCACGCACACCAGCATACAGGCACACACGCACGTCACACGCACGCACACACTCCAGCATACATGCATGCACAGTTTGCACACACACACATTCAATCAGAGGGGGACATATCCCATTGCTGAGTGTCATTACATCCACTCTCTGGCATATACCCATGGTCTCTGTATGTCTTCTTAACCCAAACTATGTATGATGTCTGGTCCCATTACAATTCAATGGGTTTTCAGACAACATTATGTATGGACCTTTTGTCATAAACACTTCCTATATTACAAGGCATTATCCTCTATAAACAATCCCCTTTACCCATAACAACTACTATGCGTTATAAAATGTTACTTGCTAAATATTTAACATTTATGTTTGTTCTGTGTCACCAAACCTGGTTACAGAACAAAATGTTACTTACAAGTAAAATATGATTTTCTCTTTCTGCCCTGACCCACATTGCGTCCCCTGTAAACATTTCTCTCACCTCATAGCACCTATTTCTCTGTCTAAATTATTGTTCTAGAATAAACACAATAACCAAATGTAATGTTGGCAATGCTGGAACTTGAGTCATCATATTTGTCCTCACTGTAGTACGTTGCAATCAAATTCTAGATAAGATTGTGGGCTAACCGCCAAAAATGTTATGCATGAAATGGAAATATCTCTTTCCCAGGTCTTAACCTCCCTCTTCCCTCTTCTCTTTTTTATTTTTCTCTTTTTTCTCATAAGAAAAGAACCCTGCCAAAACCTTTAGGGCATTCGGAAAGACCATGTTCTAGTAAAGCAGGTTTTACACACACACACACACACACACACACACACACACACACACACACACGCACGTTCGCTCACACACACAGGTTGTCTGCCGTCAAGTGCAAAACAACCCCTCCTCACAGTCTACGACACCCCCCAAGAAGAAAAAAAGGCACAAAATTCCCCCTGTACTAATTACACACTTCACAGGATACAAACCGGCTTGGTCGCCTGAGAGCAGCTCTCAGGTGTGGGTGTGTGTGTGTGTGTGTTTTGTACAACCTGCAAGGGAGTCAGTGTGTGTGTGTGTGTGTGTGTGTGTGTGTGTGTGTGCGCGCACATACACGGACACGCACAGGCGTGCATGTTTGTGTCGACAAAACAGTTTCATGCCTGGAGGCCACAGAGCCAAAAAAACAGGTTCTGATCGTTTTTTTCTTCTTCCATCGAGTCATTGTAAAAGCTTAGGCTTGCTAAATGAATACCTTCTACGAACACAGTCCCATAATGTAGGAAGTGCTAGCATTCTGTCTATGTCACAATGACTCTCTCACTGCAGACTGTTTTAGCTGTACACTGTATTCAGTGTCATAATTGCTATAGCACTAACATAAACACAATCACTTAGTAGCTTTCCTATTCTGGGCATGCCATTACAGTGTTAGCAAATAAAATAAGAATTATAAATAAACAAATAATTTAATTTTTAAGACATGTACCTTAAAATCCTGATTCTGGGCATGTCATGAGGCCAAAAATAGACTAGGCACATGAACATTTTGCGATCTATGAGCTCACAGTGTTTCGCATTGTGAGCTTATAGATCAGTTATTTTATCTATTTGGTGTACAACAAAGTATAGTCGTTGCTGTCAGGAGGAAACCACCTAACTCCATCCGTCTGTGTGTCGTTTCCAAAATATAGTACCAATGAAAAGTAGTAAAAAGTACTTGGGACCTTCCTCTCCCCCTGTCATGGAAGTAATTGACAATATATAAAGTCACAACACCTACTTTGATGAGTCAGTATTGCTTCGTTTTAAAAATATAAGGTTTTCTTCATTTCCTGAAAATAAAATATTTTTCATTTCCTGAAAAATGAACATTTTGGTTTCTTCCCGACAGCAGAGATGTAGGGCTTAAATTAAGTGGAAAATAATAAGTTAGATAGACTAGAGCACTCACGCATCACGGTGAAATGGATCACTGTGGAGGACACGGAGCGTAGCGTCTTGGCGTTGCTGGCCACGCAGGAGTAGTTTCCACTGTGTGCTTCCGTCAGCTTCTCCAGAACCAGACTTGCGGCGGTTTCCTTTGCCAGCACTGCTCCGTTGTGGTGCCATGCGACAGTAGCAGCGGGGCTGGACTGTACGGCGCAGGACAGCGCGAGGTTGCCGTCCATTCTGAGGACCATGCTGGCTGGAATCGCTGGCGTGGCGGCTAATTCCACCATTTCTGGACCATCTATAAAGGAAGCAACAATACGGAGGGTTAAGCTTAATTCATGCCGATGTGGCTTGCAGGAGTTTAGCCGTCTAGTTCAAGTCAAGTCAAAGTCGTACGATTGTCACACACGTTACCGCAGTGAACTTTGTTCTCCGCATTTGACCCACTTCCTGGAGCGGTGAGCCGCAGCCAAGGAGCGGTGAGCTGCAGCCGTGCCGCGCTCGGGAATCATTTGATTAGTAGATTTGACCCCCCAACCCATTGACGCTGAGTGCAGAGTCCCATTTTTGTCCCATGTTCCCAGTCTTTGGTATGACCCGGCCAGGGATCAAACCCCCGACCTCCCAGTTTCAGGGCGGACACTCTAACCACAAGGCCACTGTCTGGTTTCTGTGTGTGTGTCCAGAGATATTCTTGCAACCCAGCGCCAAATTTCTTGTTCACACACACTCAGCACTCAGACGTGCTGCCACAAAAGAAAGACACTGGATACTAGTAGGCCTACTACTGTTCAACACGGAGCAGGTGAGTTAAGTCCCTAAACTGTGACGAGTTCATCATCTAGAATTCAAGAATGATACTGCATGTGAGAGAAAGTGAGAAGTTTCATTCAGGGTTTTCATTACTTCATCAACCCAGGCACAGTCCCCCCCCCCCCCCCCCCCCAACTGTCCTGAATCCTGATATTTATTCCGCTTCCACACTCCACAGTTCATCTTAATCAGTGTACATTTCTCAGGTGAAAAGAACAGCTCAGGGGTCCTTGGGTCCTCCCATTAAGCCACAGCCAGATTTTCCTGTCATGTACGCAAAGGGACGATCTAATCGCATCTTTATATCCTGCCAGCTGCAATCCAACTAGTCCCGACTGGAATCAGCCGCTGACTGAGCAACACATTTACAATCTTTATTGTATACACTCTATACTTGGGCCGGACATGGGTACCTGACGATTCGTTTCCGATTCATTCGATTATAAATCGATTACCAATGCATCACGATTCCAATACATGATTTATTTCCCACTCACTGTGTGCCTAATAAACAAAGCACTTTCCAATTATCCATAATAAAAACAGATTAATTTACTTGTATTTTTTATTTATTTTTTATATTGATAAATATTGCATGATAAGAGTATCGTGCAAAATAATTGTGGAGGGGGGTGGGGGTTATGTCTTTATTGATAGGAGGTCGTCGGGATTGGGATTCGAACCTGCAACATGCTGTCAGCGGTGCCTGGACCGCCACGCTGGCAGCCCGGGCCATGCAAATCAGGTCTAATGCAATCATTGCAATCCACCTCATCCTAGCATCCGATTCACTTCCACTGATCGAATTCTTCCTCCCAAAGTTCACTGATTCTCAGTTAATGATTAACAGAGGTACAGTGTGATACATTGTAGCAACAGGTCTCAGGGAGCGCCACTTCCTGTCGATTAGAGTGTGACCACAGGGCGCTGTGTGTGTACAGTGGTTAAACGGTTAAGTGGTGTAAAGTAACGAAGTACAATTACTTCGTTACTGTACTTAAGTACACGTTTTGAGAATTTGTACTTTTATTGAGTGTTTTTATTTTTCTGTACTTTTACTTCGTTAAATTTACAAGTTTTTTTTAATTAAAATTGGACACCTTTCGTTACTCGCTACACATATTTCCGCGCAAAATATGCGAAATATGCAGGGCTCGCTTGATTTCACATTTTCCGCATAAAGTTTATAAAGTCATTGCCTCACTCATTCATTCACATTCACACAGAGAAGCGTGTGTGTGTGTGCGTGTGTGTGTGTGTGTGTGTGTGTGTGTGTGTGTGTGTGTGTGTGTGTGTGTGTGTGTGTGTGTGTGTGTGTGTGTGTGTGTGTGTGTGTGTGTGTGTGTGTGTGTGTGTGACGCGTGCTGCATCTGCTGGTTGCAGTTCAGTTCTATGTCATCATAGCTGTTATTTTGCATGGCTGTGTTGTGGAACACATAAGCCTTCAAGGAACGTTACACGACTCACCCATCCAGGTGATTGCAATACTAATCACTGTAGTCTCACCGTGCATTGCATGAAAACGTCTGTCGAACGGGACGGTTAAGTTGATAGCCGTTTCAACTTTCTCCCCCAATAATGTCATCCACATTTGTCCAGTGTATACTGTATATAGCCTACTGCAGGCTTTTTTGACTAGATTTAGAAGACATTTTCAAGCTCTTGCTACTGAAATGATCGATTATTTTTATGAAGAAATCATTTAACATGCATCTCAATGGGTGACAGAAGGACAGGGCTAATTATAATGCGTGAATTCAGGCAATTATGTCTGTTTTGCAAATTGCAATGGCTCTCCCCATTCTCCCCTAAATAACTGTGGACTGTTGATCTTGAAATATATTTTTGTGTGAGCTTGCTTGCACCCTGAGGGTAAGTGTATGTAAACACAAACATTGTCCTAACCTTAGAGTATATATTAATAGAGACGGCACCGGATTCCTCCTCCCATCCACTTGCATTAAGTTGCTCAAAAGCACGAGGTGAGCACGAGCATGAGGCGATTTCCTCCTTCCGGGTAGGAACAGAGTGCATTCTGGGATGGATTGCCCCAATAACATGAACGCGCTGGTCGTTGACTATCATTGCGCCGTTTGCGCGCGTTCACGTATGAAACATTGGTTCACGTGTCATGGGCCCAATAACAGTGATAGTCAACGGGTTCGAGCTGCAATGACAAATTCGGCCACTATGTCCATTTCGCCTCAGGGTTTCCTCCGGGTGCCGTCTCTATTAATATATAATCTATATTTTTTTTAATTTATATTTTTTGTCCCACGATTTTGTAACCCATTTTTCACCCCTGTGTCAATCATCCTGTGATGTGATCCTGGGCTCTACACACCCTCCGCCAACCTAGGGAGAGAAACGGACTTAACTCATGCTTCCTTCATGCTTGAGTGTCCAAGTTGCTCCTTTACACCTGACAGGGGGGAGTTTCCCTGGTTGGACGTAGCGCGTGGAAGGAACACGTTATTCCAACCAGTTCCTTTCCCCTCCATCAGGCGTCCCGGCTGGCCAGGGGGAGGCAGTTTAGAGACCAGGAATATATAATCTAAGGTCCTAACACAAACATTAAATGCCATTGAATGGCCAGTTTCTAGTGTTTATCCCAACACAAACATTAAATGCCAAAATATTGATAATGAATGGCCAGTTTCGAGACGAGTGTATGTTGTACTTTTTACTTAAGTACATTTTACACCGGTATACTTTTTGTATTTAAGTACATTTAAAGGACCACTTCACCACTTTTCATCTTCAATCTTCATATAATAGGTACTCACTAATAATCATGATCAAATGGCACGATTCTTTTCTACTCAGTCTGTGTCTCATAGGAGGGCTTTGGGCAGTTTAGAAACCGTCTTCCAGTGACATCATCATTAGGCAGATTATTTTTTAAACAAGATTTTTTTAATTTCATTATCGTGAGAACGATGGCATTTCGCATTGCAACTTTTCAGGACTAGAAAGCCTGCAGTTTTTATTAGCTTGTATTCCCCATCAATGATGTCACTGGAAGACGGTTTCTGAACTGCCCACAGCCCTCCTATGAGACACAGACCAAGTAGAAAAGAATTGCACAATTTTTTCATGATTATTAGTGAGAACCTATTATACGAAGATAGGTTGAAAAGTGGTGAAGTGGTCCTTTAATTTGAGGTACTTTTATACTTTTACTTAAGTAACTTTCTTAATGGGTACTTGTACTTTTTTAATTTTCAAGTAGAGAATCAGTACTTTTACTTAAGTAAAATATTTTTTTTTGTCTGAATGTACTTTCTGGGGCTGTGGAGAACAGGATGGGGAGCAATGCACTGACCATGCACATGAAGAGATTATGCCTGTCATTTGTCTTCAATCAAGCACATTTTGTGAAACCGAATTATTTCACATTTCACAAAACAAAACCTTCTCAAACTTTTAGTTTGTTTTCCCTCTCAATTTAATTTGATAAAACAAAACTTGACTGAGATAAAAAAAAACTGATCAGATAAACAACTTGTGCAACCTGGTTCCAAAAGTTGCACTTGGTTGCAAAGACAAGGAACAGAGCGACATACTGATGGAACAATTGTGGTGCTAATTTGGATGCCACTGGCTGCATCAACATTACCACAAAAACAGGAAACGAAACTACAGTAGCGTGTACTCACAGCTGACAGAGAGGCTGAAGGGTGCACTCTTCTGGGAGTCCAGTTTGTTGGTGGCGGAGCAATAGATGGGTCCCACTAGGTCTGTCCTCAGAGGATCCTTCACCGTCAGTGTACTAGAGGTGTCTATCTGCAATACAGTTCAACGGACAAATTAGACAATAGACGCAGAATAAAACAGATACAACCAGGGATGTTAATAGTTAATCATTAATCATGAATTATTAACCGATGCTTCAGAAATTATCCAATTAAACATAACAGTTAAATTAGTTAATTAACTGTTTTAATTAATCGAAAATTCTGTCAAGAAAAAACATCTGCGGTTCTATCATTGGGCGGTTTTCTATGAATGTAATGCTGTCTGTGCAAGCGTGGCTGAGGAACATAAAAATGAATTACCCCACCTTCACCTTGGTAGCCACAGAATCGTCTCTGCTTTTGCATGTGATGTGACAGACAAGATTTCAATTTCATTTTATTCCTCATACAAAGATGCCTCAGTCTACCTCAGTCACAATCGTTTGGTGAAAGCCTCAAACCCACCGTGGTCAAAGTGAGTTTCTTGCCGTCGGCCACTATGGGTGTGGTTCCGTTGTTCCAGGCGAACGTGATGAAGGAACCCTTGGCAGAACAGGTCAGAACCACGGTACTGTTGAGCTCCACTGCCTCCGTCACGCTGGACTTAATGGCAACCTCACTTATCGGCACTGTGATTCAATGAGGAGAGAGTAGAGAAAGCGAGAATGAAGGAGAGAGAGAGAGAGAGAAGGGAGGCAAAGTAGGTTTAAAATTAAAACAAAGAACTGCCAGCACATAAATGTACGTTTTAATGACACATAAGGCACACACGGACACGTTTTGCCGTCAAGCCTTCTTCAGCGTCAGGCAAAGAAGTTGTCATGTACATGGTCAAATAGTCATGTATACGTCAAGGTTTTTGTATATCAGTGACATTTCAACAACGATGCAATTCAATGTGCTTTACACAAAACATCAAGCAAACCCTGTGTGTGCACACTGCACAGGGTACAGGGGCCCCTTCTACTGTAGCTCTGTGGTTAGAGCATGGCACTTATTCTGCCAGGGTTAGAGGCTCCAGTAAAAGCTATAGCATGGTATATTGTGAATACATACAGTGTCCTGCAGCTTTTCTGATGAATCCATAGTCAGAATAGGCATTTTCGGTACAGCTTTTCCAAAGTAAAAGGTCCAGCATAATTAAAATCACCTTCAATATAGGGCTGTGGAAAACATTTATATTGCGATAATCAAGAACATAATGGCACCTTTATTATTAAATAAGGTATCATTGATGGTCAAAATATTGGACCTAACGGAAATGGAAGCTGCAAAATCAATTGTTTCAGAGGTAACTTTTTTGAGGATACAGACTGTTTGCTTTTTATCATTAATTTAGACAACAAGATTGTGTGAAAAATGAAAATTAATTTAAAAACTCACACACGATACACCGATAAAAATCGATATCATTTGCCCAGCCCTAATTCAATGAGATGTCCCTAGCACCTCACAAACCACACCTGTTCAGCACAATGCTATAGCGTTGACTTGTGCTTTGTGAGAGCATGCCATTATGAGCGCATAATGTGATTCAGTGTTCTTCTGCCTTTATTCAAAACAGGTTTGTGTTTGCGCAAATCTGGTATTTTAGAACCAGATTCGTTCCAATAGATCTGTATCCATGAATGCAATGTCATTAGAGATGAGGCATTAGTAGGAATGTGCTAATCATGTAGGAAAGTAAAGGAGTAGTAACCCGTTCTGACTAGAGATTTACAGAGAAACGTACTGGTCAGTTTATAATATTGAACATGCGTTCAACGCGTCTGTTGTTGACACAAGTTTTAAGGGCAAGAAAGAAATTATGTTGTTGTAGACAATATTACACATACACACTGTGGCTGTGTATGTTTGTGTCAGTATAAGGTATTTAACAATAACATTTTGAGAGAGAGCCAGAGTTGTATGAGGGTGCGGCGTGTTTCCTGTCTCTCTCTGCAGTAACTATCAAATAAAGGCTCAATAAAGCCTCCAAAAAGAAGTAGGCATCAGGCTCAGTTCTGATTGGGCAGTATTATTTTCCTTTTCCCATTCCATTTAGTCATATGTTTTTATTCCCCTAGTAATTTCTTGTTTCTTTTAATTGATTTATTTGCACGGGAATTTCTCAATTATTGGCCTTAAAATAATGAAACCATTGGTTGAACCATAGATTAGAGGAGTTGTGCACACCTATGAAGCTAAATGAAGCACTTACTCAAAATTCAAAGTTTTAAGTAGGCCTGACACATTCAAAAGGGTGAATTATTCTAAGTGCTCTTATAAACCCTGAGGTGAGTGAAGAGAGGGAGGGTCAGGTTATTTGCTATGCAAGCAGAGCAGTGTCTGTCAACTCAGCCCTGGGACTGAAAGAGAGAGAGAGAGCGAGAGAGAGAGAGCGAGAGAGAGCGAGAGCGAGAGAGAGAGAGAGATGAATAGTGAGTGAAGGAGTGGCTACTATGAGCTGTTGTGAAAGGTGGTTGACATAACTGCAGGTGGCTTACAACAGTAAAAAAAGAATGGAGCATGCGCATGCTGGAAAGGGAGGGAGGGAAATAAAACACCTTTTACCACTTGAAGAACCCTAGATTCTGTGTTGATATTTAGTGTTGAGCGAGAACAGGAGGAGGCCTAGTATAGAGCCCTTGGGAATACGGTCAACGAAGTATAGGGTTTAAGTGGTTACTGGTGTAATAAAGACTGACAGGAGGTTAACAAAAATGAAACACACAAGAAAGAAAGGAAGAATGGCAACAGACACACGGAAAGAAGAAGGTTAAAGTAATAAGGTAGAAAATAAAGCAATTCAATGAAACTCTCAGATGAACATGTCACACCTGGCTACAGCATACGTGCAAAGTAAACCTTCCTTGTATACATAATGGTTAACAATGATTAACACCGTCAGAGTTCTGTAGTACAGTACTGATGCGGTCAGGGCTGACTGTGTGTCTGACCCTGATGTACGTGTCGTGACCAGCGCTTTTCCCCCCAGATTGAATAACGGTCACGAAATTTCAGCAGCCTTTGCATGAAATGGCTACAGCTCACGGTCAACTTACAGTACATCTAATCTAGAAAACATTAGGACGTGGTATCAATAACCTCTTGGTATAGTGATGATAATAACTGAAGGACATTATAGGCCAGTCAATCTAACATTTGACCCGAAAGAAAATGATGTGATGAGGTCAGCAGTAGCACATGTGGAAACATGTGCATTGGGTTCAGAAACATGAAAACCCCCTAGTTTGACACATTGCATGCTTCTTAAAGCATCATTCAAATTAGATTTTGTTTTGCCTATAGGTTTTTAATGGTACTCAAATTTTAAAATGTGGATGACCTTAAGGATCATAAAAAACCTTGAACAATTACTATTACTAATTTCTTTTTGGTCAGGCCCTTTTTTAGTTTAGATGGACTGGCCTATTAGTCACATTGGACAGAATGAGAAACTATAAGGTCAAGCTGCTTGACTAATCTGTATACTGTATGTGTTTAGTCCTTAACTGACAAGAGTAACAGGGGCCACTTCAGATGTGAGTGAATGTATTATTTAATTTATGGTACTGTATGAGTTAATGTCCTTTATATTTAGGCTTTAGGCTCATGTCTCCCATCGCACGATAGTTCTCACATAGTAGCAGGTCAGAACCCCAAAGCGGGTGACAAACAGCAATGGATCCCTGAATGGGACTGCCAGGCCCAGAGGCCCAAAGATCAAAACATTGAGACCCACTGTTCCAGAGCCTGTCTCTGAATTTCAGAAGCTGAACCAAAAAGACACCACATAAAGTGTGGCACATTTTATGAACAGGAAAAACAGGCAACTATACCTGGAAGGCTCATTCAAGATGATCATAAGGGTCCTATAGGGATTTTCTGTGCAATCTCTAGCATCTCTGCTCACAAAAGGCTTTATTTACTGTCCTCTCTGGTTGCCCACAGTCACTGGACCTTCTGTATACTATATAACACAGGCAAGCTTTTGGGGCACTTAAGATGTATTTCAGGACTGTTGTCAAAGATCTACAAACATTCACCAGATGATAAGTAAGTAGCCTTGCCGAGCCATGAGGCCCATAGGGCGGGAGGCAGCTTGACGTACCAGATGATGGACAGTATGATGCAGATTGACGTTCAGAATGAGTTTCAGTTCCTTTCTTTTTCTCAGTTCACTGCCGGCTTTACAAGTCTTGTCACATGATCTGAGGTTTGTCTGAAAGTGTCTTGCCAAGCAAGTTCCGTTTCTTACCATCACTGTGCAGAACTTTGTTACTGATGTGAATCATGTGACACATACTTATGAAACCGCACCAATGATTAGCCATGCATCTCCTTGCAACCAATCGGTTGCGAATAGTTGAATGAAACCCTTATCCCCAATGGCAGTTGTAAGGAGTTGCATTGGTGCCGTTTGACGTTTCAACTTGGCTGGACAAGTATTGTCAAATGATTTGAGGTTTGTCAGAATGTCTCTTTCCAGGTTCCCCATTATTCCCTATTGCTGCTGATGAGACAAATATCCATTTCCCTTTCCCCCCTCTTCTGTCTTCCCAACCTCACATTCTACTGTAATGTCTGGACTCATTAGTTGTGGCCAGCAGCCTATAGTAAACAGGTAACACACCTGAACCATTGATGTGCAGCCAGGGTCATTCCTGGGTTAATTGACATCGCAACACTCCCCTGATATGATTTGTTGGGGTTTGTTCACATTCAAACCAACAAACCTGAACATGAATGGATTGTGCAGGGTGGATGACATGAATTATTATTATTATTATTATATTATTACTAAGAGTTGATTATATCTACTGTACTCAACCATTAGTTACATTTAAGAATACAACTTTCTATGAATGGGAATTATGTATACACCCTGACACCTCTGTACACAGGCATGCACACACACATTTTCCAGTTGAATTAGCATGGATGGATATACAGAAAGTGGGTTGCTTCATGTCTTTGCACTGGATACAGACAGCTCAGAAATCTGAAATATCTGCAAGCAAGCTCATTTGGCTCTTCTACATTCTAATAAATGATCTCAATTCACACACAAAAGCTGCAACTTATGAGGCCTACAGGCAGGCAAGGGGGTAGCTATAGCCAGGGCCACACCCTGAAGAGGTACAGTGAAAACACCTACTGTAAATGACTTTCATGTTGTAGGATGTAGATCATGTCCATTTTGAGAATCAATTATTTTGTCATTTTCTTTACATTTTCTATGACCATAGTATTATTGTAAAGGTAGCCTTTCTTCTATGAGTAACTTTATCTTCCTACAATTAGCATTTTGTTTTGTATTATTATTTTTGTTTAAATTATTCAACTTAAAATAAAAGGGCGGTACACAGCAACTCACCCAGAACTTGGAGTGTGGTTTCGCCTGTCTGCGTTTCTCCTTTCCTGTTAACCATTTGCACTGCATAATCTCCATTGTCTGTGGTTTTCAGCGGGCCCAACGTCAGAATGCCGTTGGTCTTATTGATGAACACGCGTCCCTTGTAATCTTCAGCGATATTCTCCACGCCGCCGCTCACCAAGGTAACAATTGGAACCAGTTCGTCCCCTCCGTTAAACGACCAGGCCAGGGTCAAGAAGGTTTCCCCGGGTTCCAAATCGGGCTTGATGGTGACATTCTTCCCAACAACACCGTCAAGTGGCCCGTCGTGTGGGAGAAGGTCCTGCCCCGCACAGCATCCTATAAAGCACCACCTGTTAAGTTATTGTTGGCTATACGCTTTGGATTTCACAAATCAAATAGTCTAAAAGTGCAGTTCAATTATGCGGTTATGGTAATAATAAAATAGCAAAGCTATTTTACGAATATAAATAATTTTAAACAACTGAAGAATAGGTTATTATAGGTTGAATAGGTTATTATATAAACGGAATGCATAGCCTAGAAATGGTGTAAATAGCTTACACATTTTCCATTATATAATTGCGTCACAAAACCTTTATGGCAATATATTTGCTCCATATGTAGCCTAGTATTATGTAACCTGTGTTAAAATAATAAAAACTTACCAAATACGGATAAGAATAACACAAATGACTTCAAGTTAAACATATCCATCCTGAAACGATTCAAGTCTATCCAGCAAGGCGACAGTGAACAATACTCCTACCTGTTGCTTTTAAAAAGTGCAGTAGTCTTGGTGCACACCCAGTCAAGGTGAGAGCTTATCAGACCGCCTCTTCTTCACAAAGAACTGTGCGATGGGGTGGGAGTAATTTCAGCAGGATTTACTCACATTCCATGTGGGTTAAAGGTTGTTTTGCGTATACTTACCCAGCCATTCACAAATGTACAACTCCAAGTTAATTTAAGCAACATGCATATATCTGTATAATAACAAAACATAAATAGTGAAGCGTTATTGCCTTGGCACAAACCGTACAAAACCGTAAAAATACACAAACCGTAGTAGCCATAGTTAGAATCACACATTTCATTGTAAAATTGTCAGGTATTCACAGAAGAAAAAACTTCACTATTACAGTACAATAACAATAATAAGTTGAGATATCTTGTACAGCCTAACTGTAAATTGAAATGATTGGTAATTGTTCAACAAGACACTACTGACCTCTGGTGGAAATGTACAGAAAACAAAAAGGTTGAGAAATACATTGCATTATGAATTCCACAATAATTCCAGTGAAACTAGAAGCTAAAATCAAACAAGCAACTCATGTGATGTCAGTATAATTTATTACATTTACAAGATTCACTCAGGACTCAGCATTCACAACGCACAAATGCAAACATACACAAACACACTTTACACTTTACGTGAGCTGCTGTTTATCAAACATTTCTACATTTCTCTTCTTTGAGATGATCACGATTGTTTCCGTATCGTTAATTGCTCTCAATATCATAAAATACTTTGAGCTACACTCTACACGCAAAAGATGCAACACAAATAATCAGCAACGCGAAAACATGTAAAGATGTGAAAGTGTTATAATGGGTAACTGCTAATAAGCCAAAGTACAAATATCTTAACAGACCAAACAAAAATAACGTCTTAAAACAAGTCATTCCCAGCATTCAGAAGTCGGCTATGAATGTGCATTTTCCCCCTTGACATCACTTGTTCAGTGATAAAGTTCCACTTCAACCATAAATGACTCTTCTCTTTGATTGTTGCAGGTAAAAACAGCCATTTGCACTGACGCACTTAGGATGGCTCCACATATGGTTGTCATGCAGTTCACTTTTCATATTCTCGGTTTCTTATGTTGTCTTGTCTTGAAATAATTCATCATAATTTTCGTAACCTGGCTCTGCCTCAACCTAATTTGATAAGTTTGCACTTATCAAGCACTGTCATGTCACACATGGTTAATCAACCCATTTCACTTCCATCCGATGGGAGCAAAGACAGTTGTGGTGCGTTGACAGCTTTGAATTGTGTCCATTGCACCTGACGTCAGTGACGTGTGGAGTTCAACATAGTGAACCTTTATCAGGCATCGACCAATATGAACCCCACTTAGCAGCCATTTCACTTGTACTTTTCTTTTAGTGAGCTAACCATGAGAACTTAAGTGAAATGAACTAGGCTACACACCAGAAAATCAGCACAAGAGCTGTCTCTGAGTCTCACAGGCACTGTCAACAACCTGCAAAGCAACAGGCTTGCATTGGCTACAATGCTTCATACGCGGAAATGTAACTGTGCCCTTATGCTCAATTTATACTCCATTGTATGACGGAACTGCACGCCTAAAACAGCTGATCTACAAGCTCAGAATGCGTTGTGAGCTTGTTTGTAGATAGGCTATTTTGGGCGTTGGCATGGTTCACCAAGTATGACGAAGTATAAGTCAGGCATTATATTTACCTTTGGTTCTTTGACCTCCAGATCTTCTCCATACTGTATAGAGAAATCAATGTGTTGCAGCACTATATTGATTCCTTCCTCATCTGTACGATCAAACGGCAGGAATCTCACCATGCTGTAGTCATCAATCTAGACACAACGCAAGCACACAATTTCAATGAAGAGGACGGACTCCCTGCATGATGTATTATGAGTTTTGACTTTGACTCAACACTCAAAGAAAATGTTATCATGGTGAGGGATCCCATTATCTGGAAAATTTTGAATATTTGAAAGCGACTTTAAAACGCTGTCTAGCTCGATAACATACCATAGTTTATTCAGTGTTTCCTTAGTGGGAATATTGTCACATCACTACGAACACAAGAGTATATAGTATATACTATATATATATAGTAGTGGATTCTATGTCACAATTATTTTACTAGATTTTAAAGATATTGCAGTGATTACTACTCTAAGGGGGAATATGTATTTGCCAGGGCAGACATGGACGTGCACGTAGACTCGGGTATGCGCACGAGTTAAACTGTGCCCTCGTCTTAGTTAAAGCTGTTATGTGCAGAACACTGCAGAGTAATTTGTCTTGCTTATGAGGACTGAGGATTTTCACAATAGGGTGGCTGGTAGTGTTGCGCGGGCCGGCTTTTTTGCATAACCCGCCCGACCCGTCCCGTCCCGCCACAGGAGCCAGCCCGCACCAACCTGCCCCACAAAACAATATATTAAACAATAACCCGCCCGTTTTCGCATTGCATGCATAATCGCATTTTCTTGATTGCCAGAGAGCGAGAGAGAGAGAGATAGAGAGGTGACGGTCCCTCGGATGAACATTTAAAACTTAAGCCCAAGTTGCCCAACACTTAGGGCCGATTCATACTCCTAGGCTATTTTAGAGTCGAATAAAAGTCGGTTCGGCGCTGTAGAGCCTACCATTTGACGTCATTTGAGGTTTGGGGGGGCGGGTACCGTCCTAAAGTCGGCTCTTCGGTGCTACTGAAAATTTCTGACGAGCCGAAATCATTTCGGCACTACAGCGCCGAAACAGCGGTAAAATAGGAGTATGAATCGGCCCTTATACACATACGTGACATGACATAGGCCGCCGCCGATCTGTTTTGGAACGGTTCACTTCACTCAGCACAAGATGAGCAACAGAACAAGCTGATGATTTCAGCAGGAGGAATAGGAGAGCAGGTACCGGAATGCTGATTTTCTCCTTTTCTGGGGAAAGGGGGGGTGACCCGCCCCGCCCGCTGCTCGATAATTGCACAGCAGGCGGGGCGGGTTTCCCCCCCTTTCCCCAACGGGCCGGCCCGCGCACCACTAGTGGCTGGGGCTATATCATTTATTTTGGTTTACAAAATGTAATTTAATGTTGTTTGAAGGAGAGAGATTTTATGCACATCTCATAGCAAATTATGAATAAAAAGGAGTTAACAATATGTACTTAACACCTTGTAATAACTGATGAAAGTGTAGCCATGAGCAGTAATGTAGAAAATTTTTTAGATGCATTGTAGAATTACAATCAGGTGAATCTAATCGAATTGTGAGGCCAATGAAAATTCACACGTCATCATTTAAATCAATCTGATCCATTGAGAGAGGGGTACAGTGTACCAAAAGGTGAGGTGCAGTCAGTGTAAAACCTACTAGAGAACTCCAGTCTTCTCTATAGTTTAGTTGGTCAAGTTGTGTGAAAATACACGACACAATCGTCAGTGGTCATTGGCACCGAACAGGAAACATTCCAAGGGCCCTGGTTTGACAGGCTCGTACCTCACCTCATTGATTACGATTACAACATTATGCCTCACCACACTTAAACCCTATACTTAGTTGACCAGGATCCCTAAACCAAATGCCTGATCCCCTCCTATTTACTCTCTACACACCAAATGTATTCATCAAAAATCTACAAGCTTACAATGTGTCACAACAACAACGCATTGTGAGCTTGTAGATTTGCTACCTTTGCTGTAGGATTGCTCCCAGAATAAAATTCCTGAGTTCTAAAACTGCATTAAAGTGAGAGCACGGAAAGGGCAAGTGAGGAGAAAAGTTTGGTTAGTGTTTACAGCCTGGAGACGCATGGTTTAATAAATATTGAGCACCCCTGAATTCTCTTCTGACAATAACTAATAAACAACAGGAGCTTAAATATCCTTAGCAACTATCCTTCTACTGAACATGGGTGGTGATGAAAATGGTAATGCTCTTTCTCCAATAGGGTATACCGGTACAGTGTATGAGTATATGCACACAGAATAACTCTTCCTACTTCCAGGCACCCTTCCATACGTCCTTCACAGGTGTTACCGATGATAGTTGATACTAATGAAGGCTCTGTTACATTTAGTGTACAGTGGTTCTCAAACTTCTTAATTTCAAGGACCCCCATAACTCTGAGTGTGGAGGACCGCATGTAATTCAGACAGGGCATATCCGCATGTCGGACTAGCGTCTGCTCCCGTGCTTGCGGTTATGGTTAGGTTAGGAGATGAGGTGGGTTGTCATTTGTCGGACCAATGACTAGTCTGAACAACGTACTGCACCCGAGAGTGTGCATGTGTTTAGTTAGACATACCAACAGTCAGACACCATGAGTCAGACACCCTCCAGTATCATCGGTAACAACTGTGACCAGCATGTGCACTTAAGCCTCTCCAGCTGATCCAAAATGCAGCAGCTCGCTTGGTCTTCAACCAGCCAAAATTCTCACATGTCTCCCCCCTGCTCCGCTCCCTCCACTGGCTCCCGGTCGCTGCCCGCACAGAATACAAAACTCTGATGCTGGCATTCAAAGCAACCAAAGGTATGGCTCCCCCATATCTTACAAGTATGATTGAACCCTACAAACCCTCCCGCGCACTCAGATCAGCCAACGCAGGGAAACTGGAAGTACCCTCACTAAAAACGCCGGGACAACGCTCCACACGTCCCAAACTCTTCTCCCTTCTGGCTCCAAAACTGTGGAATGCACTTCCCATTGCAGTCAGAACTGCAGCATCACTCCCAATCTTCCGCCGTAGCCTGAAAACCCACCTTTTCAGACTCCATCATGGCCCATAGCACTTACCCTAACCCCTTAGATAGCATTTCTGTTGGCTTAGATAGCATTTGACACAGACTTATAGCATGTTATGTAGACAGCACTATAATTGTATTGTATATAGTCATAGCACGCCATAGTACATATGTATAGCATAGTAGTGAATATGTATAGTTTATTATGTATAGTGTATGTATAGTTTCATCATATAGATATTCCACTGTTACCTTCTTAGCTTACGCATGTTTCATGATAAATGCTTTTATGTGATGTATTCCCTTGCTTTTGTTCTTGCTTAAATGTAAGTCGCTCTGGATTAAGAGCGTCTGCTAAATGCCTAAATTGTAAATTGTAAAATTGAAGGAAGTAGGAAGAGTTATTCTGTGTGCATAGAGCCTTTTGCCATTTTCAGGATAAAGTCGGAATGGAAGAAAGGCTGCCAATGTAGCTGGCAGACAGTCCTGACCTGCCATGACTGGGTAGTCAAAGTGTTCTGCTGCAGGATCCAGATTCACCACCTGAACAGAACGATTGATTGCCTCTGCAGGTTGGATCAGAGTGGAACAGTAGGTACTCTGAAATTACAAGGCAAAAACACAATTAGCATATCATCAAGTCATGTGTGGTATAAGTTACAGGGAGTTTCAACGGATACAGGAAAAGTGGGCAGTGGGCACCCTAGCCGCAATTTGCAAGTACACTAGTTTTTTGAGGGGCCCATGCACAGCTTTGTGTGTTTGTAGCACGGAATGTGGTGAATTGATTGGCTGAGCACGGAATGTGATGTATGATAAGAGCGCCCTTCACTTCAGCCAGCCGCCATTGACAGCCCATACATCCAAACAGAAAAGTCCTATCTGATTGTATTAAACAACGTTAAACTCACCAACATTTGCAGCCGTACGAAAAGCTTGAATTATCCGCTATGTGCAAAGTGTTTGTTTCATAAAAATCACCACCGTAGAAATTCTGTGCAGGTGATAATTTTTCCAAGTGTTGTTTTTTGGAAGTACTCATACAGAACTATATATCACATGGATATGAAAGTAGAGGACTCACAAGTCGTTGGAATTATTTATTGAGTGAGTACACACCCGACCACATTCATGCCGCCGCAAACCGGCTCTGTATTTAGAAATACTTGCCAATGTATGTAACATCAGAGACATTATAGGGCTAGCAGGGCTGTTGAGTGATATACAAGTACTTATAAATTCAAACACACAACATTTTGGTGCTCAAATGCGGAAGTGCAACAGAGCGCTCAAAGAGATTCTATATAAAAATAATTAAACCCAGAGTAGATTAAACCCCATAGTAACAACCAGCGTCCAATGCCTCCGCCATATTGGTGTGATGACGCAACTTCCGGTTGCTCTAAAAAACATTAAAAAGTAATTTTCATTCTATTCTACTTCTAATATTATCCTTCTACAGGACTTCTGTGTTGAACAGCGAAAAGGTATTATAAATATGCATGCTACTTGATTATTTACTCATTATATATCATATTTATGAATGGATCAAAGCTGAAATTACTTTAGCAACATATTCATTGAGAATATAAGTATATGTGCGTGAACGTGCGTGGGCGTGGCCTATGCGTGTAAACGTGCATCCAAAATTGAATTAAGATTTTAGTGCAATGGAAAGGAAAAGATATAACTACAACCATTATTGTTTGATATAGCCTATGTGGCATGGCGGTATAAATTAGAATAGCCAACTACGCCACCTAGGGGATTGCGCCCTAGGAAATAGTTTTAGTAAATACTCCAATTAAGATAAACCACCTGAAACCTGAATTACTCTCCACCAGGTTCGTTGTACACTTAAATGAATAAAGGCAGAAACGGGTATAACCAAAGTACAAAAGGGTTTTATTATAATTAACAGTTTCATCTGTATCATCAGAGTCATTAAAAAGGGTAATGCAGTCAGGATAAAAGTATTAAAACAGTGAGTTAGCCAACACTATACTGGGCCTATAGGAAAGGAACCAGTGCTAAGGGGAAGAGGGGAGGGCCAGGCTGACCGACCCAGGGCAGTGGCACCCCTACAAACCAAATAATTGAAATCAAACACAACAGAAAGGGGGTTACCACTGCCATGGGCTGCCACCTGGTCCCAAACGGGGTTCCCCGCACCCGTCCTGCAGAGGGGAACACAGAACAGCAGTTAGGGACTCAGTGAAATACCTTCAAAGTACATCATTTAGCCTACTAGAACTAGATTGCAGTCTGGTATGGACACAAATAACAAGACAGAACAAACCCAAATAACAAAACATGATGGGCTATAAGCCTGCATTTGTGGACCGAGGCTACAAAGGGTGAACCACATAATATTAACATGATACATAAGAGTCTCTCTCTCAGATAGCATGGCTCCAGTCCATCTCATGGGAGCCCAGGCGGTGGATGGGAAGGAGTGTAGACTGACATTCAGAATACTTTGTATGGTTGGTGAAGCATAACTTGCATAAGCTATAGCAAAACAGCAGTGTTGTCATTCACTGGCCCTGCAATATAAACGGCCATGTTAGCCCACTTATTCAATACTACAATAAATCCGGAAAGACAGACAAAGAAAAGCAACATTAACATACCACGTCTTTAAGGCAGAGTAGCACACTTTCATAATGCCACGGTGACGGGCAACAGCCATAGAAACAGAGCCGAAGAGTTTGATCAATCCTCAAGGGGGCCCGTCCCCGCCCCCGCAGCGCGGAAAAGTTGTTTTCGCTGGTACTTTTAAAGCAGCTTCTATAGGCCAATGTCCAAGTCAAGGTGAGGACTTTCAGGACTATATTATTATTATATGAGAGAGAGAGAGAGAGATACGGAGGGAGAGAGAGAGATCATAGGCGGCGGGTGCGTTTTACCTTTGGGTAGGCTACAGAATAGCCCCTCTCGGAACCCTACATAAAGCTTTTCTGAAATTTTGATGAGTTTTATGTAGGGTCCCTGTTCATGACTATATTTTCGTATGGGAATTCTGTAACGCGGACGTAAACATGCTCTCTAAGCTCGTATCTGCGGCGTGTGACGGCCTTTTTTTGCTTGAGTTATTCTGAATTCGGGAACGTTAAGTACCTATACATCCCGCTGCGAATGTCTCCTGTGGCGCAGAAGCCGTTAAGTATTTTTAATCTTTGCTTGACCGATTTGGTCGCTTTATTTCTTCTTGTTTGTTTACCGTTTATTGTACCGCCTCCCGGTGTGCGGTTGGCTTGTGTCGGCTACGTCCCTGCCTCTGATCTGCTCTGTCATAGCTATAGCGCCACTAGCTAGCCAGATAGGCGGTACAATGAGGTGTCAATAAACAAGGAAGGAAGAGAAGAATCAAAGCGACCAAATCGGTCAAACAAAGACTTAACGGCTTAACGGCTTCCGCGCCACAGGAGATATTCGCAGCGGCATGTATGGGTACTTATACTTCACATATTCAGAAACCCTCACACGAAAAAAATGTCGTCAAAGAGCGCAGACAGGCGATATCCATGTTGTTTATGTTTTATGAATGTCCACGTACCAGGTGGCAGGATACTGATGCAACAGGACCCAATGCACTGGGTCTAACAAATGTCAGAAACTTCAGTAGCATTGGGTTCTGCTTGGAGGGCTACGTCGTTGCATAGAAACACACTGAAACAACAAAGTCCACCATTACATTCCAATGGTGCCAATAAGGCACAGAATTAATTAATGTGTGTGGAGACAGAAGGACACCAAACATACCTTGTGTGTATCACTGGAATAGTGGAATACACCACTCCAGAAGGAGGAAGTAACATTGAAGCTGCGCTGCAGCAACAACCAACACGCCAAACATTGTTGTGCACGGCTGTGCTGGTGAACATTAAAACCTTTATAGCACATGACGCCGGTAACAAACGTGGCCATGCTGCAGCCACTAGAGACAGACAGCTGCTGCTGGTGAGAGCTGCGCAGCCTAAATACTATTACTAATCAACCCACTAATGATGTGGGCTGCACAGCAGGTAACCCAAAGCCCATACTGCTACACCTACATGAAACCTTTCTCCCCAGACAGTCAGAACATCAAGTCATCTTTATTCATGTGGCACATTTATAAACAACAGGTAACCCAAGGTTCTTTCCAATGGGTCATGACCAAGTCCGTCTATGATAATATAACAGCAATGGTGATTATTGTCTCCACCAGGCCGAAGGCATGGGGGGAGAGTATGTTTTGCACTCCGTCCGTCCGTCCGTGTGTCCGTGTGTGTGTCCGTGAGCAGCTAATCTCGGCCACCGTTAACCCGGTCGATGCCACATTTTACACACACACTCCCTGGATGCCAACGATGAACCTCTGCCCCAAACTTTCCACAACGGCCTGTTATAGCGCCACCAGGAGGCCGCTTTGTGCTAAACAAGTTTTTGCACAGTACACCTACAGATTTTGTCCAAACATTGCGCAAATTGGTACACAGTCTCTCTAGAGCCATTCAACGAAACCGGTCTTTCAGATTTCTCAGACTCCATCCTGATTGGTTAAGATTGGCTTCCAAAGTTCACAGGAGTGCTCAGTTTCAAACAAAATGCTGCAAATCATGAACACATCGCGTGATTTCTGTGAAATTGTGCACCCACATTCCCACTAGGCCGAGGAAGAAATGCCACATGAACAATTTCAACTCAGCCTCAAGGTGGCGCTATAACTGGCCGAAAAGTGTTTTTACCTCTAACTGCATGGATCTGTGGATAATTTACTTTTGTTGCCCTTTTATCCAACCACCAGATGAAGGCAAGCTGCAATGTCCTACATTCCTATCCTGGTGGAGACCTGTGCCCAGAAGGGCACTTTTTCTAGTTTTGCCCTCGTTTGCAGAGGTGCCAACTAGACAGATAGCTAACACACTTAAATGCCAACTTAAATGCCAAGTAGACAGATAGCTAACACATTAAATGAAGAATGAATTGACGCTTGAAACTCCTCCGTTTAAAGTCTTTTAGTTTTAGTTGGTAAAACTGTATTTCCATTTTCTTTGTAATTGTAAAACTGTAACATAAACACAAAAGGATATCACTCAAAACATGAAATGAAACAGCTACAGTACATACATTTATGCAAACAAATGCACTGCCTAAGTACAAACACACAAACTTACAGAGCACATGGCCCTTAATTGGCAATTATCCAAACTAGTGTGTGCAAAATACAAAATACCCACATGAATGTCAAAACATGTATCAATGCAACATTACATTATGACAACAAAGGGTACAGTGCTTGAAACTTACAGGCATATGTTTCACAGAGATTCACACGATGAATGGAGGTGATGTGTACTAACTCTACTGAAAAACACACGCTGATCTGCGCTTATATAACTGACAAAACCACCACTAGAGGGTGCTGTATACAATAAAATAAAAACATGACATGACCATGCATTATATACGTGGAATGAAATACCAGTAGGCTACAGTGATTTTCACTGTGTAGAATTATTTGGGTGATCAAGCCAGGCCAGCCTAAACGGCTATAAGTGATCATGTGCCCGAAGACTTTGCTCACTTTGCTCAATTATTTTGTATTCATTTAGAGCAGACAGCAGAGCATAATAGTTACAGAAGAGACGTGCTGGCCATTGGGAAATTCGGGACAACTCCCGAATGGCCGGTCCAGTCCAGGCCGGTCTGGGCCAGCCGTCTTTTATTTTTATTTAAAAAAAAAAATCCGATGTCCTGATGTTTATACAGGAGGGGGGAAAGTAATGAATGTTTACTACAGTCCATCCTGGTATCCTAAGTGCACATATATTGACTCTCTCGGTCCTTTATCACAATCACTTTTTTTTATTATATATATATATATATATATATATAATTATTATTATTTATTTTTAACGTTGAAAACCTATTTACATCACTGACTTTAGGGATAGTAATAATTAACCAATTAACCATAGTATTAACAGGTTACCATTTCTATAAGGTTTACAGTTTAAACCACAAAAATCCCTTCATTGAATTTAAATGTGTGGAGGTGAGCTTATTAAGAGGCGCCACGACTTTGCTATAGTTCTTCACAAAGCGGCGATAAAAATGAGCAAACCCCAAAAATCGTTGAAGTAGCTTACGGGTAGTGGGTGTAGGCCACTCTGCAACTGCTTTGACCTTCCCTGGATCTGCTCTCATCTGTCCTTTCTCCACAATGAAGCCCAAAAAACTGACCGTATCGACGTGGAACTCGCACTTCTCGGCTTGCACGTAGAGTTTATTCTCCAACAGCCTTTGGAGAACCTGGCGGACATGGGAAGCGTGGTCAGACATGATCTTGGAAAAAATAAGAATATCATCAAGAGACGATAGGCGTTCCTGAGATCCAATTTAGTGAACACAGTTGCTCCATGGAGAAAATCAAAAGCAGAGTTCATTAAAGGCAGAGGATACTTGTTTTTCACTGTGATGTTATTAAGCCCTCTATAGTCAATACAAGGGCGCAAAGTACCTTCCTTTTTGGCCACAAAAAAAAAAACCCCGCTCCAACAGGAGAGGAAGATGGGCGAATAATTCCTGCAGCTAAAGAGTCTTTAATGTATTTTTCCATGGCCTCCCGCTCAGGACGTGACAGATTGTAAAGTCTACTAGACGGCATAGGGGCACCAGAGAGCGGATTAATTTCACAATCATAAGGACGATGAGGCGGTAGAGAGAGAGCCAGATCCTTGCTAAAAACCTGTGCCAGGTCATGATAATTAGCAGGAATGGAGGACTAATCAACAGGTTCAGGACGAGAGGCAACAGTGACCTCAGCAGGGGGCAGAGCAGATCGCAGGCAGGAAGAGTGACAAAATTGACTCCAGCTAATAATCTTTCCAGCAGACCAGTCAATGTGAGGGTTATGAAGTTTTAGCCAAGGAGAGCCCAGCACAAGGGGTGTTTGAGGAGAGATAATTATCTTGAACTGAATTAACTCCCTGTGATTGCCAGATAGGACCAAAGACACAGGTACATTTTGATGGGTTACACAGGCCAACAATCTCCCATCCAAAGCATTAGCAGTAAGTGGTCTTTCCAACTGAATAAGAGGGATCTTAGCCTGGTCGGCAAAACGGCTATCCAAAAAACTGTCATCTACAAGAGCAAAAAGCGGCAAAGGGACCTGATTAACACATAAAGTAGCTTGAATCTGCATTCTGGTTTTGGATAGGGTTGAACAATCTGCATGGCTCACCAGTACCCCCACCTCTACTGACGAGCCAGGTCTTTTGGTCGGGTGGGACAGGCAGCGCGCAGGTGACCTAATTGACCACAGTACAGGCACTCACCCACCCGGAACCGACGAGAGCGTTCATCAGGGGATAAGTGGGCTCGACCCATCTCCAGGACGAGGACGAGGACGGCTCCCTTTCTCTCTGCATCACTCACGCAGCCTGTTATCCAGCTTAATGGCAAGAGAAACAAGGGATTCAAAGTCAGTGGAATCATCACGAGAAGCAAGCTCATCCTTCATCTGTTCACTGAGAGCATTAATAAAAACCCCACGAAGAGACTGGTCACACCACCCCGCATCAGCAGCTAGGATTCGGAAGTCCACAGAGAAGTCTGCCACACTCTTGGAACCTTGATGAATATATAGCAGACGTTTAGCGGCATCACCACTGTGATCCGGATGATCAAAAACTCCCTTCATTTTTGACACAAAATCATTGATTGTGAGCATAGTCAAAGGTTGATTAGAATTTGCTGCCTCTGCCCAAGCCAAAGCCCTTCCTCTCAATAGCCCCATTACATAATGTACCTTAGATCGATCCGTAGGAAAGGTAAGTGGTCTTTGGATAAACACCATGGAGCATTGGAGAAAAAAACCACGACACTTATCCACATCACCGGAGAATGGCTCTGGGTCCGGAACATAAATTATGAATCTGTCAGCAGGTTGCTGTGGGTTGGGCGGAGCTGGTTCTGCAGGATTGAGTTGAGAGGTTAACAGGTTCATGCCAGCGGATAATTGGCCAATCTGATTTATCATGAGTTGATTGCTGTTAGAAAGTTCTTGCAAAGCTTGTTGGTGTTGTCCCAATAGTCTTCCTTGGTTCTCAAGAATTTTTCGTAAATCTGTCAGCTGTCAGCTGAGTCCATAGTGGCCAGTTTATTCTGTTGGGTTTAGTATGATAGGACCCAAAAGCAGAACTCAGAACCAGATGAATACAAACTCAGGTATTTATTCACAAAACAGGAAAAAACAAAAATAGGCTTGGGGCTGTAGGGCTATGTTGAGCTGGTCGGCAGGCAGGCAGGCAGGCGGCGTAGAACACTGGGGGCACAAGGAGACAAGGAATTAGAAATATATTTGATTGCAAGCAAAAATCGTAGAGCTCAGAGGCACAGTGACTTTACCGATCGTAACTGAATAAACTGGCAAGGGCTGGAGTGAAGAGCCTGCAGGTCTTATATCAGCTGGGCTTGATGAGGTCAAGGTGTGTAGTTCCACAGGAGGTAGATACCACGTCACAGCCCAGGAAGCCAGTCACACGCCCATGCCAGACCATATAGGGAAAAGGAAAAAAAACAGAAACACAACAGAAAAACAGCCCGCCCATAACACTACTGTACTCAACCATTAGTTACATAATTTTTAAGAATACAACTTTCTATGAATGGGAATTATGTATACACCCTGACACCTCTGTACACAGGCATGCACACACACATTTTCCAGTTCAATTAGCATGGATGGATATACAGAAAGTGGGATACAGACAGCTCAGAAATCTGAAATATCTGCCAGCTCATTTGGCTCTTCTACATTCTAATAAATGATCTCAATTCACACACAAAAGCTGCAACTTATGAGGCCTACAGGCAGGCAAGGGGGTAGCTATAGCCAGGGCCACACCCTGAAGAGGTACAGTGAAAACACCTACTGTAAATGACTTTCATGTTGTAGGATGAAGGTTATGTCCATTTTGAGAATCAATTCTTTTTTTATTTTATTTACATTTTCTATGACCATAGTATTATTGTAAAGGTAGCCTTTCTTCTAGGACTAACTTTAACTTCCTACAATTAGCATTTTTTTTAATTATTATTTTTGTTTAAATTATTCAACTTAAAATAAAGTGGGGTACACAGCAACTCACCCAGAACTTGAGGGCAGAATCCATTTGTACCGGCTTTCGGGCCGGCCGGTGCGCACCGTCGGCCGGTCGTGGATATGTCAGCCGGTCCGTGGATATGTCGGCCGGTCGTTTGCTATGTCGGCCGGTCGTTTGATATGTCGGCCGGTCGTTTGATATGTCGGCCGGTCCGTGGATATGTCGGCCATTCGGCCATTTCTCAACCGTTTTGGATGGGGGTGGGCTCGTTGCAATCGTGTCGCCCCCCCAAGGTTCGGGGACCCCCAAATGGTAACTCTGTCATTTCTCTACCGTTTTGGACGGGGAAGCTATTTCCCTCTGACAAGGCTCGCCGTTACCCGACAAAACTGTGCAATTACTCAATTACTGTGCAATAAACACTCAAGCCACAACGAAAATGTATTTTGTTCCTTTTATATAAAAAAAAAATAGAAATAAACACATACACTAATGTAAACTGTGGTTACAATAAACTAGACCAGTCCGTACGATGTGTGAGCTAACTAGCATGGTTCGGTTGTTAGCATTCCTCATTGAAGCATGCAGTAGTGCAAAGCAGGTACATTTTACTGTAAACACAAAAATAGACGAAACACACCATTAACAGCAGATATACAAGCCACTAAAGTCTCTGTGCATTTGCACACTTCTTTTTCAAGTCATGATTGATTGATCGGTTTATTAAGTTTGCAGAATTACAGTACATTTCAAGTACAACTCAATACAACTGTTAACTGTGAGTGGACGGCACCATAAGGCAATACACTTGTTTACAATAGGGCCCACTATTTTCAATTAATCAAAACAATTAGACGTACGAATATACACAACTATATGGTCAAAACAGGAAATCATCATAGAGGAGGTGAAAAGGGAAAAGAAACATACATTGAGGGGGAAAAGGGGTGGGTGAGCCACATTGCAGATACACAAACTGCCAACACTGAAACATGCGGAAAACAGCAGACTTCCTCGGGTATGTGTAACGCTAATAAATGTCAGGCGGAAAAGAGCAATGGTTCCGCCCTAGAGAACTTTGGTTCCTACGTAAATAAAGAACTAAAAAAATCACGCGCTGACTGACACAGAGGCAGTTACATTAGTGTTAGAGCTTTGTAACATGATGGGTAATTATTTGTACTAGTCCTTACCCGTTGTGAAATATTTGCCCCCCCCGTGAAGGGTACTGCGCCCGGTTTGTAATTGACTAATAAATTAATTAATAATCATTAATGTGTCAAATCGAAAAAAGGGCTTCGTTACGCCCTCCATATTCATATGGTCAATGCCTGTGTGAAAAGTGGGAGTGATTGGTGCAGGCAGTAAGGACTACGGCACTGTTTCTGACAGACAGACACACTCAGACACTCAGACATTCGGTTAATTATAGTATGATGATATGCAGGTGTGATTTATTGGCGTGGGTGTACAGAGGCTATAGCTGTTGGGATTTATATTCAAGTGTATGGAATATGCATTCAACAGGGTACTGTAGATGTGCGCATGCGCGAAGAGCGAAGACCCGTTTAGTGGTTGTTGCTGTGAACCCCTGCATTTGATTTATGTTTGAATTTAAAACACTTTTGTTTGAATAAGACTCATTATGAAATACACTTTAGTATTTCATGTTCTAAGAGAATGAATGCATGCAAGCTAGAAGCCTGATTAAAATTAACTCTTTTCTCATGCATTTTGAAACTGTCAAGTAAACATCTACATATTGCCTAAAATCATAGTTTATTCAACAAGCTTTTTTTTTATACTTTTTTTATTTAATTATTTAAAACATTACAATTATGCACGAGATAAAACAAAGTATTTCATACATTCATTTTGAATGTCTATTAAAATTTAAAACTTACACCAACATAAACAACAGCAACTCAATTGGCGAATCAATTCATATCAAATTCACATAATATTACGACAATGACTATTATTTGACCGCAATGTAATTCAAAACATGTCACATTACATTTTATTAACCTTGAGACCCTCAAAGACGCCCCCGGGGGGGGGGGGGGGGGGGGGGGCGACACGATTCAAATGAGCCCACCCCCGTCCAAAACGGTAGAGAAATGACAGAGTTACCATTTGAGGGGTCTCTCATCCTCGCCCTAGGTGTGTACCGGCCGGCCTGTTGGCCGGTACAAATGGATTCTGCCCCTGCTGGATTGGAAGACTTGGAGTGTGGTTTTGAATGTCAGCGTTCTTTCTGTACTGATCTTGATTTTCACTTGATAATCTCCATTGTCTGTGGTTTTCAGCGGGCCCAACGTCAGCATGCCGTTGGTCGGATCGATGGACACGCGTCCTCTGTAATCTTCAGCGATATTCTCCACGCCGCCGCTCACCAAGGTAACAATTGGAACCAGTCCATCGATGAGCACCCCGCGTTCTCTGTGATCTTCAGTGACAGTAGTGCTATCCTCCACGTCGCCGCCGCCTCTCACGAATTTAGCAGTTGGAACCAGTTCGTCCACTCCCTTAAACGACCAGGTCAGGGTCGAGAATGTTTCCCCTTTCAAATCGGGCATGATCTCGATATTCTTCCCAACAACACCGTCAAGTGGCCCGTCGCGGCAGAAGTATAAACACACGCAGATGGATACAAATCCTAAAACCGCGCCCAGGACCACGACGATCCAAACGATGGCTTTAACTGAAAGACCCTCATTCAGCACTCCTGGCCCTGTGGAAAAGACGTGGTATACAGTTTAAAAAGTGTAATTTTGTGGTTCAGTCATCAGCAATGGGGCGGGGGGATGGTTGGTTTGATTTCATTCTAAAAGGTAGGCCTATAAGGTATTAAGTATTAAGTAGAGCTTGTCAATAGCATGGCGATTAAGATGCTCATGTCTGATATTCTGCAGTAATTTTAATGAAATATATAATATTATAATTATAAAAGATTTATTGAAAGATTACTGCTATTTATTTAAAAAAAGCTTTATACCCTGTCTAACATACATAACGATGCAATGTGACATAGGTCTGTTTACACAATGCTGTACCCCTTCCAACTTCCCCATTTTCAACAGTCAATATTTTGACACTTGCTTTGGTAATGTAAATGTATGCTTTCTCATGCCAATAAAGCTCCTTTGAATTGAATTGAAATAAATCATTACCGTGAACCATTATCATTATTGGAACATATATGTTGCAATAATGTATTGTTTATAACGGAATCACACCTGTAACTAGAAAAAGTGCCCTTCCGGGCACAGGTCTCCACCAGGTTATCCACAGATCCGTGCAGTTAGAGGTAAAAACACTTTTCGGCCAGTTATAGCGCCACCTTGAGGCTGAGTTGAAATTGTTCATGTGGCATTTCGTCCTCGGCCTAGTGGGAATGTGGGTGCACAATTTCACAGAAATCACGCGATGTGTTCATGATTTGCAGCATTTTGTTTGAAACTGAGCACTCCTGTGAACTTTGGAAGCCAATCTTAACCAATCAGGATGGAGTCTGATAAATCTGAAAGACCCGTTTCGTTGAATGGCTCTAGAGAGACTGTGTACCAATTTGCGTGATGTTTGGACAAAATCTGTAGGTGTACTGTGCAAAAACTTGTTTTGCACAAAGCGGCCTCCTGGTGGCGCTATAACAGGCCGTTCTGGAAAGTTTGGGGCAGAGGTTCATGGTTGGCATCCAGGGAGTGTGTGTGCAAAATATGGCATCGAAAAACTTGTTTTGCACAAAGCGGCCTCCTGGTGGCGCTATAACAGGCCGTTCTGGAAAGTTTGGGGCAGAGGTTCATGGTTGGCATCCAGGGAGTGTGTGTGCAAAATATGGCATCGACCGGGTTAACGGTGGCCGAGATTAGCTGTTCACGGACACACGGACACACACGCGGACGGACGGAGTGCAAAACATACTCTCCCCACATGCCTTCGGCCTGGTGGAGACAATAAAGTATGACAACTTACAAGGGATGGGTCACAAACCAGTTGAGTTAGTGTGCAGATAAATGACAAACAATACAATTTCATATTTTATTACATCTACAGACCACTATGGTTTTGACCCTTGTACTTCTTACTATTGGTTACTGCCACTAGCTAGATGTCATGTATCAAACAAGAAGATGAACAACATCTTAATGTAGAGATAATTTATGGAATGTGTAATGTGGGTCAAAGTGCTTCATAAGCAGCACAAGGACAGATGCAAATATAATGTTGAGACAATTCTTCTCAATAATACTACTGTTTATTACACGGCTAGGTTGAATGCTTGATTCTGATTGGTCAGTCGCTGAATTCAGCGGTGTGTTATTTCTTGATAATGTCCACTCTGCTCTATAACAGAACGCTGCCTAATCAAAGGCTAAGAGCACCTACTGCGCTGCTTGGATTTTATGCTGTATCCAACATGAGATGTAAACACAAAATATCATTTACAACTAAACATTGCTCTGAAGAATGTTTTTGAAAACATTTGACGCAAGAAATATATATATGTAGTTATTGGAGTAACGGAAAATTGATTCCATTTGATCAACTCACTTCCTTGTTTTCCGAGGCGACTTGTGCTGCACTGGGCGGACGGCCAGCACTTCGTTTTGTTGTTACTTTTTGGTAAATGTATTAATCTATTCATTAAGTAGCCGTGTAATAAGCCACCTCCGCTCCTCGTCGGTGGCTAATCACCCTGTCTGTGATTAGTTTTTTATCAACAATGACCACCTAGCCATTCATTACCCCCTTGCATATTTTGTATTAGTATCATATGTTATTCTGACCTTTGACAGAGAGCTCATGCATGGCTGAGGCATCATGCCCGGTGACAGCATTGTGTGCCTCGCAGGTGTACATCCCTGTGTTCTTGTAGGCGGCCGTTTCGATAAGGTACTCGGCTGTGGTGACGGCGGTTTTCGTCCCGTTGAACTTCCAGGTGTAGGTGGCGGCGGGCACGGACATGGCCTCGCACGTCAGTTTCACTTCTTCTGTGACCTCCACGGCTTTAGCACCCGCAACCGTCGCTGGCTCGGGACCGTCTGAAAACAAAGAGGAAGAGAGAGATGACATAGATTTCTTTTCATTTATAAATGTATATATTTTAGGTGCCCTTCTTACTTGAAGCAGTATTTGGACCAGTCTACTTTGTCACATCCACATCCAGACCTCAACAATACGCTTACTTTAAAATACCAAAAAGTATTTCTGCTACCCATCTGATTGGCTTCAGGACTTCCCTACATACACATCTTGATTCAACTTGTTTATGCTTAAGTTCTAAGTACCAGTATTGACAGACACTGATGTATTTGCACTGTGCCCTTCTTTCCTCTGTTCACAGCTGGTGATGTGGTGGCTGGTTGGTGGGGTGGGCGGAGCAAGCTGTCTGTCTATATATGCATGCATGTATCTGTATACTGTATGTTTCTATGTATCTTGTTTATGTTTTTATGGGCCCCCCTTGAAAATGCTGCATATCAAGGGGCTATCCCTTCAATTAAAATCTAAATCTTTCATGTATAATTACCATTTATTTACTATCCATTACTTTCTCAGTGCTCTACCAATATAATGCACTGCTGGTGCATGCTGGATCACTGGCATCATGAATGCGTGAGACCCGTGAGTGTGTGCATGCATGTGTGTTTGTGCGCGCATGACAGAGAGAGATCATGTGTACAAGTGATCATCCTTCCTACTCACAGTTGACCACCATCTTGTAGGTGGCAGAGTCAGTGTTGACAGCGTTGGTGAGTTCACAACGGTACTCCCCGTTATCTTCCTTCTGCACAGGTTTGATTGACACCTTGTCTGCCAACACAGACACGCGGTCGCTAGGAGACAGTGGCTTGCCATCCTTGAACCAAGCTTGTGCCGTCGCCTTGCCCGCGGTCGCCTGGCAACTCAGATTGGCCGTCTGATTGCCAGCGAGGAGCGTCTCCGTGGGGCCTGTGAGGGTTGTACCTGACACTGCCTCTGTAAATATTATGACAGAGAGACATCACAAGAGATGGGTGTTAGTGTTAGAAAGGGTCCTCAAACTATAGGTAAATGTCTGTCTTGATGCACCTTTTCAGTATTACTACCGCAGAAAGAATATCCCTAGTAGTTGCTGTGGATTAAATTTATTTCAGGTCAGAACCCCAAAGCGGGTGACAAACAGCGATGGGTCCCTGAATGGGACTGCCAGGCCCAGAGGCCCAAAGATCAAAACATTGAGACCCACTGTTCCAGAGCCTGCCTCTGAATTTCAGAAGCTGAACCAAAAAGACACCACATAAAGTGTGGCATAACTGGAAGGCTCATTCAAGATGATCATAAGGGTCCTATAGGGATTTTCTGTGCAATCTCTAGCATCTCTGCTCACAAAAGGCTTTATTTACTGTCCTCTCTGGTTGCCCACAGTCTTCTGTATACTATATAACTCTCCTGTTTCTGTAGCGGGAGGCAGCTTGACGTACCAGATGGACCATTGTGATGCAGATTGACGTTCAGAATGAGTTTCAGTTCCTTCTTTCTTTTTCTCAGTTCACTGCCGGCTTTACAAGTGATCTGAGGTTTGTCTGAAAGTGTCTTGCCAAGCAAGTTCTGTTTCTTTACCATCACTGTGCAGAACTTTGTTACTGAGTGATGTGACACATACTGATGAAAAGAGTATGGCCCAAACCGCCCCAATGATCCTTGCAACCAATCGGTTGCGAATAGTTGCATGAAACCCTTATCCCCAATGGTAGTTGTAAGGAGTTGCATTGGTGCCGTTTTAGATGTTTCAACAATGCTTCAACAGTTTTCAGTTCCTTCTTAATTGTTCTTGGCTGGACAAGTATTGTCAAATGATTTGAGGTTTGTCAGAATGTCTCTTTCCAGGTTCCCCATTATTCCCTATTGCTGCTGATGAGACAAATATCCATTTCCCTTTCCCCCTCTTCTGTCTTCCCAACCTCACATTCTACTGTAATGTCTGGACTCATTAGTTGTGGCCACTGCAGCCTATAGTAAACAGGTAACACACCTGAACCATTGATGTGCAGCCAGGGTCATTCCTGGGTTAATTGACATCGCAACACTCCCCTGATATGATTTGTTAGGGTTTGTTCACATTCAAACCAACAAACCTGAACATGAATGGATTGTGCAGGGTGGATGACATGAATTATTATTATTATTATATTATTACTAAGAGTTGATTATAGCTACTGTACTCAACCATTAGTTACATATTTTTTAAGAATACAACTTTCTATGAATGGGAATTATGTATACACCCTGACACCTCTGTACACAGGCATGCACACACACATTTTCCAGTTTAGCATGTATGGATATACAGAAATTGGGTTGCTTCGTGTATTGGCACTGGATACAGACAGCTCAGAAATCTGAAATATCTGCAAGCTCATTTGGCTCTTCTACATTCTAATAAATGATCTCAATTCACACACAAAAGCTGCAACTTATGAGGCCTACAGGCAGGCAAGGGGGTAGCTATAGCCAGGGCCACACCCTGAAGAGGTACAGTGAAAACACCTACTGTAAATGACTTTCATGTTGTAGGATGTAGATCATGTCCATTTTGAGAATCAATATTTTTTTAATTTTCTTTACATTTTCTATATGACCATAGTATTATTGTAAAGGTAGCCTTTCTTCTAGGACTAACTTTATCTTCCTACAATTAGCATTTATTATTATTATTATTTTTGTTTAAATTATTCAACTTAAAATAAAAGGGCGGTACACAGCAACTCACCCAGAACTTGGAGTGTGGTTTCGCCTGTCTGCGTTTCTCCTTTCCCGTTAACCATTTCCACTGCATAATCTCCATTGTCTGTGGTTTTCAGCGGGCCCAACGTCAGAATGCCGTTGGTCTTATTGATGAACACGCGTCCCTTGTAATCTTCAGCGATATTCTCCACGCCGCCGCTCACCAAGGTAACAATTGGAACCAGTTCGTCCCCTCCGTTAAACGACCAGACCAGGGTCAAGAAGGTTTTCCCGGGTTCCAAATGGGGCTTGATGGTGACATTCTTCCCAACAGCACCGTCAAGTGGCCCGTCGTGTGGGAGAAGGTCCTGCCCCGCACAGCATCCTATAAAGCACCACCTGTTAAGTTATTGTTGGCTATACGCTTTGGATTTCACAAATCAAATAGTCTAAAAGTGCAGTTCAATTATGCGGTTGTGGTATTTTTACGAATATTTTTTATTTGAAACAACTGAAGGATAGGTTATTATATAAAGGGAATGCATAGCCCAGAGATGGCGTAAATAGCTTACACATTTTCCATTATATAATTGCGTCACAAAAACTTTATAGCAAAATATATTTGCTCCATATGTAGTATTATGTAACCTATGTGTTAAAATAATAAATAAAATAAAAAACTGACCAAATACGGATAAGAATAACACAAATGACTTCAAGTTAAACATATCCATCCTGAAACGATTCAAGTCTATCCAGCAAGGCGACACTGATCTGGATTCTGAACAATACTGTATAATAATTGCTTTTAAAAAGTGCAGTAGTCTTGGTGCACACCCAGTCAAGGTGAGAGCTTATCAGACCGCCTCTTCTTCACAAAGAACTGTGATGGGGGTGGGAGTAATTTCAGCAAGATTTACTCACATTCCATGTGGGTTAAAGGTTGTTTTGCGTATACTTACCCAGCCATTCACAAATGTACAACTCCAAGTTAATTTAAGGAACATGCATATATCTGTATAATAACAAAACATAAATAGTGAAAAGTTATTGCCTTGGCACAAACCGTAAGCCTTAGTTAGAATCACGCATTTCATTGTAAAATTGTCAGGTATTCACAGAAAAAAATCTTCACTATTACAGTAAGTACAATAACCAAGTTGGGATATCTTGTACAGCCTAACTGTAAATTGAAATGATTGGTAATAATTGTTCAACAAGACACTACTGACCTCTGGTGGAAATGTACAGAAAACAAAAAGGTTGAGAAATACATTGCATTATGAATTCCACAATAATTCCAGTGAAACTAGAAGCTAAAATCAAACAAGCAACTCATGTGATGTCAGTAGAATTTATTACAGTTACAAGATTCACTCAGGACTCAGCATTCACAACGCACAAATGCAAACATACACAAACACACTTTACACTTTTGGTGAGCTGCTGTTTATCAAACATTTCTACATTTCTCTTCTTTGAGATGATCACCATTGTTTCCGTATCGTTTATTGCTCTCAATATCATAAAATACTTTGAGCTACACTCTACACGCAAAAGATGCAACACAAATAATCAGCAACGTGAAAACATGCTTAAAGATGTGAAAGTGTTATAATGGGTAACTGCTAATAAGCCAAAGTACAAATATCTTAACAGACCAAACTAAAATAACGTCTTAAAACAAGTCATTCACAGCATTCAGAAGTCGGCTATGAATGTGCATTTTCTCCCTTGACATCACTTGTTCAGTGATAAGGTTTCCACCTCAACCATAAATGTTGTTCTTGGCTGGACAAGTATTGTCAAATGATTTGAGGTTTGTCAGAATGTCTCTTTCCAGGTTCCCCATTATTCCCCATTGCTGCTGATGAGACAAATATCCATTTCCCTTTTCCCCCTCTTCTGTCTTCCCAACCTCACATTCTACTGTAATGTCTCGACTCATTAGTTGTGGCCATGCATCTCCTTGCAACCAATCGGTTGCGAATAGTTGCATGAAACCCTTATCCCCAATGGCAGTTGTAAGGAGTTGCATTGGTGCCGTTTTAGATGTTTCAACAGACTGTTGAAACATTCTGTTTCAACAGTTTTCAGTTCCTTCTTAATTGTTCTTGGCTGGACAAGTTCCACCTCAACCATAAATGTCTCTTCTCTTTGATTGTTGCAGGTACAAACAGCAATTTGCACTGACGCACTTTGGATGACTCCGCATATGGTTGTCGGTATGATCAACAGTTCACTTTTCATATTCTCGGTTTCTTATGTTGTCTTGTCTTGAAATAATTCATCATAATTTTCGTAACCTGGCTCTGCCTCAACCTCCTATAGGAACAGACAAGGTATGAAAGCAAATTAGTGCTCAATAAGGGTTAGTAAATACATAATATAATTTGATAAGTTTGCACTTATAAAGCACTGTCATGTCACACGTGGTTAATATGCATCAGAAGCGTAACCCATTTCACTTCCATCCGATGGGAGCAAAGACAGTTGTGGTGCGTTGACAGCTTTGAAGTGTGTCCATTGCACCTGACGTCAGTGACGTGTGGAGTTCAACATAGTGAACCTTTATCAGGCATCGACAAATATGAACGAAGCTCGAAAGGCTCACCCCACTTAGCAGCCATTTCACTTGTACTTTTCTTTTAGTGAGCTAACCATGACAAGAGTATGGCCCAAACAACCGCACCAATGATTCGCCATGCATCTCCTTGCAACCAATCGGTTGCGAATAGTTGCATGGAACCCTTATCCCCAATGGCAGTTGTAAGGAGTTGCATTGGTGCCGTTTTAGACTTCATTCTGTTTCATGTAGGTTACACATACATACAACAGTTTTCAGTTCCTTCTTAATTGTTCTTGGCTGGACAAGTATTGTCAAATGATTTGAGGTTTGACACCATTATTCCCCATTGCTGCTGATGAGACAGATATCAATTTCCCTTCCCCCCCTCTTCCGTCTTGTGACTTTTGTTCCCAACCTCACATTCTTCTGTAATGTCTCGACTCATTAGTTGTGGCCAGCAGCCTATAGTAAACAGGTAACACACCCGAACCATTGATGTGCAGCCAGAGGGTCATTCCTGGGTTAATTGACATCGCAACACTCCCCTGATAAGATTTGTTGGAGTTTGTTCACATTCAAACCAACACACATGAACATGAATCTAGTGCAGCGTGGATGACATGAATTATTATTATTATGTTATTACTAAGAGTTCATTATATCTACCGCATATGGTTGTCCGTATGATCAACAGTTCACTTTTCATATTCTCGGTTTCTTATATTGTCTTGTCTTGAAATAATTCATCATAATTTCATGTCACACATGGTTAATGTGCACCATTTCACTTCCATCCGATGGGAGCAAAGACAGTTGTGGTGCGTTGACAGCTTTGAAGTGTGTCCATTGCACCTGACGTCAGTGACGTGTGGAGTTCAACATAGTGAACCTTTATCAGGCATCGACCAATATGAACGAAGCTCGAAAGGCTCACCCCACTTAGCAGCCATTTCACTTGTACTTTTCTTTTAGTGAGCCAACCATGACAACTTAAGTGAAATGAACTACACACCAGAAAATCAGCACAAGAGCTGTCTCTGAGTCTCACAGGCACTGCCAACAACCTGCAAAGCAACAGGCTTGCATTGGCTGCAATGCTTCAGACGCGGAAATGTAACCGTACCCTTATGCTCAATTTATACTCCATTGTATGACGGAACTGCACGCCTAAAACAGCTGATCTACAAGCTCAGAATGCGTTGTGAGCTTGTTTGTAGATAGGCTATTTTGGGCGTTGGCATGGTTCACCAAGTATGACGAAGTATAAGTCAGGCATTATATTTACCTTTGGTTCTTTGACCTCCAGATCTTCTCCATACTGTATAGAGAAATCAATGTGTTGCAGCACTATATTGATTCCTTCCTCATCTGTACGATCAAATGGCAGGAATCTCACCATGCTGTAGTCATCAATCTAGACACAACGCAAGCACACAATTTCAATGAAGAGGACGACTCCCTGCATGATGTATTATGAGTTTTTACTTTGACTCAACACTCAAAGAAAATGTTATCATGGTGAGGGATCCCATTATCTGGAAAATTTGAATATTTGAAAGCAACTTTAAAACGCTGTCTAGCTCGATAACATACCATAGTTTATTCAGTGTTTCCTTAGTGAGACGGTGGGAATATTGTCACATCACTACGAACACAAGAGTGCCTCAGAAAAAGTGAGCATGTTGATAATTTTGCATTTCAAACCAGTTTTTTTCTTCTTTAAAAGAAAAAATATATATAGTAGTGGATTCTATGTCACAATGCCAGTTGAACTTTATTTTACTCGATTTTAAAGATATTGCAGTGATTACGACTCTAAGGGGGAATATGCATTTGCCAGGGCAGACATGGACGTGCACGTAGACTCGGGTATGCACACGAGTTCAACTTTTAATAAACTGTAAAAAGTCCTAGTTGATTGCATTAAACGTTACTTTGTGAAGTGCCCTCGTCTTAGTTAAAGCTGTTATGTGCAGAACACTGCAGAGTCATTTGTCTCGCTTATGAGGACTGAGGATTTTGCGCGGGCCGGCTTTTTTGCATAACCCGCCCGACCCGTCCCATCCCGCCACAGGAGCCAGCCCGCACCAACCTGCCCCACAAAACAATGTATTAAACAATAACCCGCCCGTTTTCGCATCGCATGCATAATCACATTTGCTTGATTGCCAGAGAGAGAGAGAGGAGTAGGAGGTACCGGAATGCTGATTTTCTCCTTTTTGGGGGAAAGGGGGGGTGACCCGCCCCGCCCGCTGCGCGATAATTGCGCTGAAAATCTTGACCCGTCCGCCTGCCCCGCGGGACCTACGGGCAACGGCACCACTTACAAAATGTAATTTAATGTTGTTTGAAGGAGAGAGATTTTACGCACATCTCATAACAAATTATGAATAAAAAGGACTTAACAATATGTACTTAACACCTTGTAATAACCGATGAAAGTGTAGCCATGAGCAGTAATGTAATGTAATTGAAAATTGAGACACATTGTAGAATTACAATCAGGTGAATCTAATCGAATTGTGAGGCCAATGAAAATTCACACGTCATCGTCATTTAAATCAATCTGATCTATTGAGAGTGGGGTACAGTGTACCAAAAGGTGAGGTGCAGTGTAAAACCTACTAGACCACAGATGGCTGTAGTTAGCTTCCTGAACTTCTCACTTCTTAGTGAGTGACAGTTGTCCTCCATCATGGAGTACATGTCTGGATCCAGGTATCTGGTAAAAAAAAAGAACACAACATTCAAAATGTTGAAAAACATTTTCAATACTGAAGAAAAATCATGCTTTATTGTGGACATATGTACTGTATGTATATTTCTAATTTGAGAATGGGTTCCCTAAATGTATTAAGTTTACAGCACTGTAAGAAAACAAAAACAAACTAAACGTTTGAACAAACGGCAGAGAAAATATTCAATGATTTAAGGTTAATCACGATAGTCGTGAGGAATTACAAAAGCATTGATATGAAAATGTTTTGAAATTGTGACAATTATGACTTTGTGAAATGAACTCAATATCAACAGCACGAGGGAGCTATAAATCAAGTTTCTGTATAATTTCCATAGGCCAACTGTATGAAATCATAGCTGCGGTGTCAAGCTGCGCTTAATTTGACACCACGGCTATGATTGCGCCCAGGGCAGCCTTCCTCGGATTAGTCTATATATGCATATAAAGTATTATGCTATACATACAAAGTATTAAAGCATCACGACACAAGACAAGACGGCAAAATAAATAAACCAAATGTACTTTTCAATTTCCTTCTTGGCCTTGGGGCTGAGCAGGTCCATCTTGGTCATAATGTTAACTTGGGGAATCTCCAGTGATACCATGGCACTGAGGGCAGCCATGACTCCTGAGATAAACTACAGATCCGGAGAGAGGATTCAGATAAAATGATCACTTTGAGAATGGTATTAATTTATTTAAATCAGTCAATAAATATCTATACTCTATCGTAAATGCACTTTACATACTGCAGTTATAATGAAATAAAGTGTATGTTAAAAAGAAAGAAAGAATACAAGTCAGACCGTAAATGTTTTTAAAGCACAATGAACACAAGCAGATTGGGGACTGGACGATTACCTTAAAAGTCTCCACCATGAACTGGGAGTCGACCAGAAAGACACCACACACCCTGAACTCCCACTGCTGCAGCTGTTCCACTAGCTGCCTCATCACTGGTAGGTGGGTGTACAGCTCTATCTGACCTGCAACATGACCCCAGACATTTTGTAAACATATCAAAAAATTCACAATATTTAACTGAAAGGTTGCAATCGGAGGGCTCTATATGTTCTAAACAGAACCTTTTTTGGTTAAGTATGTTTGTCACAGCTGGGACCTTACCAGGGCAGTCAAACAGTATGTAGTCATCTTCCACGTGACCAAGGTTCTCCTCCAGCCAGTCAAAGTTTTGGGCAAAGTATTCCATGCAGAAGACCAAGCCTCCGTTAGGACCAAACCTCAGGGTGTCGTCCTCCATTACGTCGTCCACCTGGATCAGCTCACGGATGTCTTAATTAAGACAGAAAATTCATCAGAACAATTGTGGTCTCCAAATTTCATGATATTCATAATTACTATAGGCTATACATTTTGGTCACTGTGCTAATTTGGTGTAGGTTAAGTGTCTGGTCAGAGAAGCTACGTCTGGGGAGCTTCGTTTACTAGAGATCTCACTCAAGTACCCATTGTCTCAAAGTGTTTGAGGCTTGGTAAGGTGTGTGAGACATTTAGCATTCTATTGTATCAAGGAGACCACTTGTTTACTAAGTGGCATTATGTTGATGTGTATATGTAAAGTTTCAGACTTCACATCTTTATTCAACTCTTGTCTATGCAAATAATATAATGTCTCGTAAATGCAAAGTTAAAGGAGTCTTAGCGGGCTGGCCATCGAGGTGGTCACTGGTCAGTCTGTCGTGTGCTCTGCGGGCCGGCATGGCAAGGTTTTTCACTACACTACAGTCTGCAGTTTGTTTTAGAGAACTCCAGTCTTCTCTATAGTTTAGTTGGTCAAGTTGTGTGAAAATACACGACACAATCGTCAGTGGTCATTGGCACCGAACAGGAACCTCATTGATTACAACATTATGCCTCACCACACTTAAACCCTATACTTCGTTGACCAGGATCCCTAAACCAAATGCCTGATCCCCTCCTATTTACTCTCTACACACCAAATGTATTCATCAAAAATCTACAAGCTTACAATGTGTCACAACAACAACGCATTGTGAGCTTGTAGATTTGCTACCTTTGCTGTAGGATTGCTCCCAGAATAAAATTCCTGAGTTCTAAAACTGCATTAAAGTGAGAGCACAGAAAGGGCAAGTGAGGAGAAAAGTTTGGTTAGTGTTTACAGCCTGGAGACGCATGGTTTAATAAATATTGAGCACCCCTAAATTCTCTTCTGACAATAACTTCTGAAAATAAACAGGAGCTTAAATATCCTTAGCAACTATCCTTCTACTGAACATGGGTGGTGATGAAAATGGTAATGCTCTTTCTCCAATAGGGTATACCGGTACAGTGTATGAGTATATGCACACAGAATAACTCATCCTACTTCCAGGCACCCTTCCATACGTCCTTCACAGGTGTTACCGATGATAGTTGATACTAATGAAGGCTCTGTTACATTTAGTGTACAGTGGTTCTCAAACTTCTTAATTTCAAGGACCCCCATAACTCTGAGAGTGTGGAGGACCGCATGTAATTCAGACAGGGCATATCCGCATGTCGGACTAGTGTCTGCTCCCGTGCTTGCGGTTATGGTTAGGTTAGGAGATGAGGTGGGTTGTCAACGTACTGCACCCGAGAGTGTGCATGTGTTTAGTTAGACATACCAACAGTCAGACACCATGAGTCAGACACCCTCCAGTATCATCGGTAACAACTGTGAAGGAAGTAGGAAGAGGCACTGAAGTAGGAAGAGTTATTCTGTGTGCATAGAGCCTTTTGCCATTTTCAGGATAAAGTCGGAATGGAAGAAAGGCTGCCAATGTAGCTGGCAGACAGTCCTGACCTGCCATGACTGGGTAGTCAAAGTGTTCTGCTGCAGGGTCCAGATTCACCACCTGAACAGAACGGTTGATTGCCTCTGCATGTTGGATCAGAGTGGAACAGTAGGTACTCTGAAATTACAAGGCAAAAACACAATTAGCATATCATCAAGTCATGTGTGGTATAAGTTACAGGGAGTTTCAACGGATACAGGAAAAGTGGGCAGTGGGCACCCTAGCTGCAATTTGCAAGTACACTAGTTTTTTGAGGGGCCCATGCACAGCTTTGTGTGTTTGTAGCACGGAATGTGATGAATTGATTGGCTGAGCACGGAATGTGATGTATGATGATAAGAGCGCCCTTCACTTCAGCCAGCCGCCATTGACAGCCCATACATCCAAACAGAAAAGTCCTATCTGATTGTATTAAACAACGTTAAACTCACCTCCTATAGGGATTTTCTGTGCAATCTCTAGCATCTCTGCTCACAAAAGGCTTTATTTACTGTCCTCTCTGGTTGCCCACAGTCTTCTGTATACTATATAACTCTCCTGTTTCTGTAGCGGGAGGCAGCTTGACGTACCAGATGGACCATTGTGATGCAGATTGACGTTCAGAATGAGTTTCAGTTCCTTCTTTCTTTTTCTCAGTTCACTGCCGGCTTTACAAGTGATCTGAGGTTTGTCTGAAAGTGTCTTGCCAAGCAAGTTCTGTTTCTTTACCATCACTGTGCAGAACTTTGTTACTGAGTGATGTGACACATACTGATGAAAAGAGTATGGCCCAAACCGCCCCAATGATCCTTGCAACCAATCGGTTGCGAATAGTTGCATGAAACCCTTATCCCCAATGGTAGTTGTAAGGAGTTGCATTGGTGCCGTTTTAGATGTTTCAACAATGCTTCAACAGTTTTCAGTTCCTTCTTAATTGTTCTTGGCTGGACAAGTATTGTCAAATGATTTGAGGTTTGTCAGAATGTCTCTTTCCAGGTTCCCCATTATTCCCTATTGCTGCTGATGAGACAAATATCCATTTCCCTTTCCCCCTCTTCTGTCTTCCCAACCTCACATTCTACTGTAATGTCTGGACTCATTAGTTGTGGCCACTGCAGCCTATAGTAAACAGGTAACACACCTGAACCATTGATGTGCAGCCAGGGTCATTCCTGGGTTAATTGACATCGCAACACTCCCCTGATATGATTTGTTAGGGTTTGTTCACATTCAAACCAACAAACCTGAACATGAATGGATTGTGCAGGGTGGATGACATGAATTATTATTATTATTATATTATTACTAAGAGTTGATTATAGCTACTGTACTCAACCATTAGTTACATATTTTTTAAGAATACAACTTTCTATGAATGGGAATTATGTATACACCCTGACACCTCTGTACACAGGCATGCACACACACATTTTCCAGTTTAGCATGTATGGATATACAGAAATTGGGTTGCTTCGTGTATTGGCACTGGATACAGACAGCTCAGAAATCTGAAATATCTGCAAGCTCATTTGGCTCTTCTACATTCTAATAAATGATCTCAATTCACACACAAAAGCTGCAACTTATGAGGCCTACAGGCAGGCAAGGGGGTAGCTATAGCCAGGGCCACACCCTGAAGAGGTACAGTGAAAACACCTACTGTAAATGACTTTCATGTTGTAGGATGTAGATCATGTCCATTTTGAGAATCAATATTTTTTTAATTTTCTTTACATTTTCTATATGACCATAGTATTATTGTAAAGGTAGCCTTTCTTCTAGGACTAACTTTATCTTCCTACAATTAGCATTTATTATTATTATTATTTTTGTTTAAATTATTCAACTTAAAATAAAAGGGCGGTACACAGCAACTCACCCAGAACTTGGAGTGTGGTTTCGCCTGTCTGCGTTTCTCCTTTCCCGTTAACCATTTCCACTGCATAATCTCCATTGTCTGTGGTTTTCAGCGGGCCCAACGTCAGAATGCCGTTGGTCTTATTGATGAACACGCGTCCCTTGTAATCTTCAGCGATATTCTCCACGCCGCCGCTCACCAAGGTAACAATTGGAACCAGTTCGTCCCCTCCGTTAAACGACCAGACCAGGGTCAAGAAGGTTTTCCCGGGTTCCAAATGGGGCTTGATGGTGACATTCTTCCCAACAGCACCGTCAAGTGGCCCGTCGTGTGGGAGAAGGTCCTGCCCCGCACAGCATCCTATAAAGCACCACCTGTTAAGTTATTGTTGGCTATACGCTTTGGATTTCACAAATCAAATAGTCTAAAAGTGCAGTTCAATTATGCGGTTGTGGTATTTTTACGAATATTTTTTATTTGAAACAACTGAAGGATAGGTTATTATATAAAGGGAATGCATAGCCCAGAGATGGCGTAAATAGCTTACACATTTTCCATTATATAATTGCGTCACAAAAACTTTATAGCAAAATATATTTGCTCCATATGTAGTATTATGTAACCTATGTGTTAAAATAATAAATAAAATAAAAAACTGACCAAATACGGATAAGAATAACACAAATGACTTCAAGTTAAACATATCCATCCTGAAACGATTCAAGTCTATCCAGCAAGGCGACACTGATCTGGATTCTGAACAATACTGTATAATAATTGCTTTTAAAAAGTGCAGTAGTCTTGGTGCACACCCAGTCAAGGTGAGAGCTTATCAGACCGCCTCTTCTTCACAAAGAACTGTGATGGGGGTGGGAGTAATTTCAGCAAGATTTACTCACATTCCATGTGGGTTAAAGGTTGTTTTGCGTATACTTACCCAGCCATTCACAAATGTACAACTCCAAGTTAATTTAAGGAACATGCATATATCTGTATAATAACAAAACATAAATAGTGAAAAGTTATTGCCTTGGCACAAACCGTAAGCCTTAGTTAGAATCACGCATTTCATTGTAAAATTGTCAGGTATTCACAGAAAAAAATCTTCACTATTACAGTAAGTACAATAACCAAGTTGGGATATCTTGTACAGCCTAACTGTAAATTGAAATGATTGGTAATAATTGTTCAACAAGACACTACTGACCTCTGGTGGAAATGTACAGAAAACAAAAAGGTTGAGAAATACATTGCATTATGAATTCCACAATAATTCCAGTGAAACTAGAAGCTAAAATCAAACAAGCAACTCATGTGATGTCAGTAGAATTTATTACAGTTACAAGATTCACTCAGGACTCAGCATTCACAACGCACAAATGCAAACATACACAAACACACTTTACACTTTTGGTGAGCTGCTGTTTATCAAACATTTCTACATTTCTCTTCTTTGAGATGATCACCATTGTTTCCGTATCGTTTATTGCTCTCAATATCATAAAATACTTTGAGCTACACTCTACACGCAAAAGATGCAACACAAATAATCAGCAACGTGAAAACATGCTTAAAGATGTGAAAGTGTTATAATGGGTAACTGCTAATAAGCCAAAGTACAAATATCTTAACAGACCAAACTAAAATAACGTCTTAAAACAAGTCATTCACAGCATTCAGAAGTCGGCTATGAATGTGCATTTTCTCCCTTGACATCACTTGTTCAGTGATAAGGTTTCCACCTCAACCATAAATGTTGTTCTTGGCTGGACAAGTATTGTCAAATGATTTGAGGTTTGTCAGAATGTCTCTTTCCAGGTTCCCCATTATTCCCCATTGCTGCTGATGAGACAAATATCCATTTCCCTTTTCCCCCTCTTCTGTCTTCCCAACCTCACATTCTACTGTAATGTCTCGACTCATTAGTTGTGGCCATGCATCTCCTTGCAACCAATCGGTTGCGAATAGTTGCATGAAACCCTTATCCCCAATGGCAGTTGTAAGGAGTTGCATTGGTGCCGTTTTAGATGTTTCAACAGACTGTTGAAACATTCTGTTTCAACAGTTTTCAGTTCCTTCTTAATTGTTCTTGGCTGGACAAGTTCCACCTCAACCATAAATGTCTCTTCTCTTTGATTGTTGCAGGTACAAACAGCAATTTGCACTGACGCACTTTGGATGACTCCGCATATGGTTGTCGGTATGATCAACAGTTCACTTTTCATATTCTCGGTTTCTTATGTTGTCTTGTCTTGAAATAATTCATCATAATTTTCGTAACCTGGCTCTGCCTCAACCTCCTATAGGAACAGACAAGGTATGAAAGCAAATTAGTGCTCAATAAGGGTTAGTAAATACATAATATAATTTGATAAGTTTGCACTTATAAAGCACTGTCATGTCACACGTGGTTAATATGCATCAGAAGCGTAACCCATTTCACTTCCATCCGATGGGAGCAAAGACAGTTGTGGTGCGTTGACAGCTTTGAAGTGTGTCCATTGCACCTGACGTCAGTGACGTGTGGAGTTCAACATAGTGAACCTTTATCAGGCATCGACAAATATGAACGAAGCTCGAAAGGCTCACCCCACTTAGCAGCCATTTCACTTGTACTTTTCTTTTAGTGAGCTAACCATGACAAGAGTATGGCCCAAACAACCGCACCAATGATTCGCCATGCATCTCCTTGCAACCAATCGGTTGCGAATAGTTGCATGGAACCCTTATCCCCAATGGCAGTTGTAAGGAGTTGCATTGGTGCCGTTTTAGACTTCATTCTGTTTCATGTAGGTTACACATACATACAACAGTTTTCAGTTCCTTCTTAATTGTTCTTGGCTGGACAAGTATTGTCAAATGATTTGAGGTTTGACACCATTATTCCCCATTGCTGCTGATGAGACAGATATCAATTTCCCTTCCCCCCCTCTTCCGTCTTGTGACTTTTGTTCCCAACCTCACATTCTTCTGTAATGTCTCGACTCATTAGTTGTGGCCAGCAGCCTATAGTAAACAGGTAACACACCCGAACCATTGATGTGCAGCCAGAGGGTCATTCCTGGGTTAATTGACATCGCAACACTCCCCTGATAAGATTTGTTGGAGTTTGTTCACATTCAAACCAACACACATGAACATGAATCTAGTGCAGCGTGGATGACATGAATTATTATTATTATGTTATTACTAAGAGTTCATTATATCTACCGCATATGGTTGTCCGTATGATCAACAGTTCACTTTTCATATTCTCGGTTTCTTATATTGTCTTGTCTTGAAATAATTCATCATAATTTCATGTCACACATGGTTAATGTGCACCATTTCACTTCCATCCGATGGGAGCAAAGACAGTTGTGGTGCGTTGACAGCTTTGAAGTGTGTCCATTGCACCTGACGTCAGTGACGTGTGGAGTTCAACATAGTGAACCTTTATCAGGCATCGACCAATATGAACGAAGCTCGAAAGGCTCACCCCACTTAGCAGCCATTTCACTTGTACTTTTCTTTTAGTGAGCCAACCATGACAACTTAAGTGAAATGAACTACACACCAGAAAATCAGCACAAGAGCTGTCTCTGAGTCTCACAGGCACTGCCAACAACCTGCAAAGCAACAGGCTTGCATTGGCTGCAATGCTTCAGACGCGGAAATGTAACCGTACCCTTATGCTCAATTTATACTCCATTGTATGACGGAACTGCACGCCTAAAACAGCTGATCTACAAGCTCAGAATGCGTTGTGAGCTTGTTTGTAGATAGGCTATTTTGGGCGTTGGCATGGTTCACCAAGTATGACGAAGTATAAGTCAGGCATTATATTTACCTTTGGTTCTTTGACCTCCAGATCTTCTCCATACTGTATAGAGAAATCAATGTGTTGCAGCACTATATTGATTCCTTCCTCATCTGTACGATCAAATGGCAGGAATCTCACCATGCTGTAGTCATCAATCTAGACACAACGCAAGCACACAATTTCAATGAAGAGGACGACTCCCTGCATGATGTATTATGAGTTTTTACTTTGACTCAACACTCAAAGAAAATGTTATCATGGTGAGGGATCCCATTATCTGGAAAATTTGAATATTTGAAAGCAACTTTAAAACGCTGTCTAGCTCGATAACATACCATAGTTTATTCAGTGTTTCCTTAGTGAGACGGTGGGAATATTGTCACATCACTACGAACACAAGAGTGCCTCAGAAAAAGTGAGCATGTTGATAATTTTGCATTTCAAACCAGTTTTTTTCTTCTTTAAAAGAAAAAATATATATAGTAGTGGATTCTATGTCACAATGCCAGTTGAACTTTATTTTACTCGATTTTAAAGATATTGCAGTGATTACGACTCTAAGGGGGAATATGCATTTGCCAGGGCAGACATGGACGTGCACGTAGACTCGGGTATGCACACGAGTTCAACTTTTAATAAACTGTAAAAAGTCCTAGTTGATTGCATTAAACGTTACTTTGTGAAGTGCCCTCGTCTTAGTTAAAGCTGTTATGTGCAGAACACTGCAGAGTCATTTGTCTCGCTTATGAGGACTGAGGATTTTGCGCGGGCCGGCTTTTTTGCATAACCCGCCCGACCCGTCCCATCCCGCCACAGGAGCCAGCCCGCACCAACCTGCCCCACAAAACAATGTATTAAACAATAACCCGCCCGTTTTCGCATCGCATGCATAATCACATTTGCTTGATTGCCAGAGAGAGAGAGAGGAGTAGGAGGTACCGGAATGCTGATTTTCTCCTTTTTGGGGGAAAGGGGGGGTGACCCGCCCCGCCCGCTGCGCGATAATTGCGCTGAAAATCTTGACCCGTCCGCCTGCCCCGCGGGACCTACGGGCAACGGCACCACTTACAAAATGTAATTTAATGTTGTTTGAAGGAGAGAGATTTTACGCACATCTCATAACAAATTATGAATAAAAAGGACTTAACAATATGTACTTAACACCTTGTAATAACCGATGAAAGTGTAGCCATGAGCAGTAATGTAATGTAATTGAAAATTGAGACACATTGTAGAATTACAATCAGGTGAATCTAATCGAATTGTGAGGCCAATGAAAATTCACACGTCATCGTCATTTAAATCAATCTGATCTATTGAGAGTGGGGTACAGTGTACCAAAAGGTGAGGTGCAGTGTAAAACCTACTAGACCACAGATGGCTGTAGTTAGCTTCCTGAACTTCTCACTTCTTAGTGAGTGACAGTTGTCCTCCATCATGGAGTACATGTCTGGATCCAGGTATCTGGTAAAAAAAAAGAACACAACATTCAAAATGTTGAAAAACATTTTCAATACTGAAGAAAAATCATGCTTTATTGTGGACATATGTACTGTATGTATATTTCTAATTTGAGAATGGGTTCCCTAAATGTATTAAGTTTACAGCACTGTAAGAAAACAAAAACAAACTAAACGTTTGAACAAACGGCAGAGAAAATATTCAATGATTTAAGGTTAATCACGATAGTCGTGAGGAATTACAAAAGCATTGATATGAAAATGTTTTGAAATTGTGACAATTATGACTTTGTGAAATGAACTCAATATCAACAGCACGAGGGAGCTATAAATCAAGTTTCTGTATAATTTCCATAGGCCAACTGTATGAAATCATAGCTGCGGTGTCAAGCTGCGCTTAATTTGACACCACGGCTATGATTGCGCCCAGGGCAGCCTTCCTCGGATTAGTCTATATATGCATATAAAGTATTATGCTATACATACAAAGTATTAAAGCATCACGACACAAGACAAGACGGCAAAATAAATAAACCAAATGTACTTTTCAATTTCCTTCTTGGCCTTGGGGCTGAGCAGGTCCATCTTGGTCATAATGTTAACTTGGGGAATCTCCAGTGATACCATGGCACTGAGGGCAGCCATGACTCCTGAGATAAACTACAGATCCGGAGAGAGGATTCAGATAAAATGATCACTTTGAGAATGGTATTAATTTATTTAAATCAGTCAATAAATATCTATACTCTATCGTAAATGCACTTTACATACTGCAGTTATAATGAAATAAAGTGTATGTTAAAAAGAAAGAAAGAATACAAGTCAGACCGTAAATGTTTTTAAAGCACAATGAACACAAGCAGATTGGGGACTGGACGATTACCTTAAAAGTCTCCACCATGAACTGGGAGTCGACCAGAAAGACACCACACACCCTGAACTCCCACTGCTGCAGCTGTTCCACTAGCTGCCTCATCACTGGTAGGTGGGTGTACAGCTCTATCTGACCTGCAACATGACCCCAGACATTTTGTAAACATATCAAAAAATTCACAATATTTAACTGAAAGGTTGCAATCGGAGGGCTCTATATGTTCTAAACAGAACCTTTTTTGGTTAAGTATGTTTGTCACAGCTGGGACCTTACCAGGGCAGTCAAACAGTATGTAGTCATCTTCCACGTGACCAAGGTTCTCCTCCAGCCAGTCAAAGTTTTGGGCAAAGTATTCCATGCAGAAGACCAAGCCTCCGTTAGGACCAAACCTCAGGGTGTCGTCCTCCATTACGTCGTCCACCTGGATCAGCTCACGGATGTCTTAATTAAGACAGAAAATTCATCAGAACAATTGTGGTCTCCAAATTTCATGATATTCATAATTACTATAGGCTATACATTTTGGTCACTGTGCTAATTTGGTGTAGGTTAAGTGTCTGGTCAGAGAAGCTACGTCTGGGGAGCTTCGTTTACTAGAGATCTCACTCAAGTACCCATTGTCTCAAAGTGTTTGAGGCTTGGTAAGGTGTGTGAGACATTTAGCATTCTATTGTATCAAGGAGACCACTTGTTTACTAAGTGGCATTATGTTGATGTGTATATGTAAAGTTTCAGACTTCACATCTTTATTCAACTCTTGTCTATGCAAATAATATAATGTCTCGTAAATGCAAAGTTAAAGGAGTCTTAGCGGGCTGGCCATCGAGGTGGTCACTGGTCAGTCTGTCGTGTGCTCTGCGGGCCGGCATGGCAAGGTTTTTCACTACACTACAGTCTGCAGTTTGTTTTAGAGAACTCCAGTCTTCTCTATAGTTTAGTTGGTCAAGTTGTGTGAAAATACACGACACAATCGTCAGTGGTCATTGGCACCGAACAGGAACCTCATTGATTACAACATTATGCCTCACCACACTTAAACCCTATACTTCGTTGACCAGGATCCCTAAACCAAATGCCTGATCCCCTCCTATTTACTCTCTACACACCAAATGTATTCATCAAAAATCTACAAGCTTACAATGTGTCACAACAACAACGCATTGTGAGCTTGTAGATTTGCTACCTTTGCTGTAGGATTGCTCCCAGAATAAAATTCCTGAGTTCTAAAACTGCATTAAAGTGAGAGCACAGAAAGGGCAAGTGAGGAGAAAAGTTTGGTTAGTGTTTACAGCCTGGAGACGCATGGTTTAATAAATATTGAGCACCCCTAAATTCTCTTCTGACAATAACTTCTGAAAATAAACAGGAGCTTAAATATCCTTAGCAACTATCCTTCTACTGAACATGGGTGGTGATGAAAATGGTAATGCTCTTTCTCCAATAGGGTATACCGGTACAGTGTATGAGTATATGCACACAGAATAACTCATCCTACTTCCAGGCACCCTTCCATACGTCCTTCACAGGTGTTACCGATGATAGTTGATACTAATGAAGGCTCTGTTACATTTAGTGTACAGTGGTTCTCAAACTTCTTAATTTCAAGGACCCCCATAACTCTGAGAGTGTGGAGGACCGCATGTAATTCAGACAGGGCATATCCGCATGTCGGACTAGTGTCTGCTCCCGTGCTTGCGGTTATGGTTAGGTTAGGAGATGAGGTGGGTTGTCAACGTACTGCACCCGAGAGTGTGCATGTGTTTAGTTAGACATACCAACAGTCAGACACCATGAGTCAGACACCCTCCAGTATCATCGGTAACAACTGTGAAGGAAGTAGGAAGAGGCACTGAAGTAGGAAGAGTTATTCTGTGTGCATAGAGCCTTTTGCCATTTTCAGGATAAAGTCGGAATGGAAGAAAGGCTGCCAATGTAGCTGGCAGACAGTCCTGACCTGCCATGACTGGGTAGTCAAAGTGTTCTGCTGCAGGGTCCAGATTCACCACCTGAACAGAACGGTTGATTGCCTCTGCATGTTGGATCAGAGTGGAACAGTAGGTACTCTGAAATTACAAGGCAAAAACACAATTAGCATATCATCAAGTCATGTGTGGTATAAGTTACAGGGAGTTTCAACGGATACAGGAAAAGTGGGCAGTGGGCACCCTAGCTGCAATTTGCAAGTACACTAGTTTTTTGAGGGGCCCATGCACAGCTTTGTGTGTTTGTAGCACGGAATGTGATGAATTGATTGGCTGAGCACGGAATGTGATGTATGATGATAAGAGCGCCCTTCACTTCAGCCAGCCGCCATTGACAGCCCATACATCCAAACAGAAAAGTCCTATCTGATTGTATTAAACAACGTTAAACTCACCAACATTTGCAGCCGTACGAAAAGCTTGAATTATCCGCTATGTGCAAAGTGTTTGTTTCATAAAAATCACCACCGTAGAAATTCTGTGCAGGTGATAATTTTTCCAAGTGTTGTTTTTTGGAAGTACTCATACAGAACTATATATCACATGGATATGAAATAGAGGACTCACAAGTCGTTGGAATTATTTATTGAGTGAGTACACACCCGACCACATTCATGCCGCCACAAACCGGCTCTGTATTTAGAAATACTTGCCAATGTATGTAACATCAGAGACATTATAGGGCTGGCAGGGCTGTTGAGTGATATACAAGTACTTATAAACTCAAACACACAACATTTTGGTGCTCAAATGCGTTAGTACAACAGAGCGCTCAAAGAGATTCTATATAAAGAGAATTAAACCCAGAGTAGATTAAACCCCATAGTAACAACCAGCGTCCAGTGCCTCCGCCATATTGGTGTGATGACTCAACTTCCGGTTGCTCTAAAAAACATTAAAAAGTCATGTTCATTCTATTCTACTTCTAATATTATCCTTCTACAGGACTTCTGTGTTGTTTTTTTTTTTTACGCCTTTTATTGATTTTTGAAGGGACAGACAGTAGGCTGACAGGAAACGGGAGAGAGATGGGGGGATGACATGCAGTAAAGGCCGTGTCGGGTCCGGGAGTCGAACCCGCGGCACACTGCGACTGGATTACCAGTCCGGTGCCCAGACCGTTACGCTACGGCCTGGGCCAGGACTTCTGTGTTGAACAGCGAAAAGGTATTATAAATATGCATGCTACTTAATTATTTACTCATTATATATCATATTTATGAATGGATCATAGCTGAAACTAGAAAAAGTGCCCTTCCGGGCACAGGTCTCCACCAGGTTATCCACAGATCCGTGCAGTTAGAGGTAAAAACACTTTTCGGCCAGTTATAGCGCCACCTTGAGGCTGAGTTGAAATTGTTCATGTGGCATTTCGTCCTCGGCCTAGTGGGAATGTGGGTGCACAATTTCACGGAAATCACGCGATGTGTTCATGATTTGCAGCATTTTGTTTGCAACTGAGCACTCCTGTGAACTTTGGAAGCCAATCTTAACCAATCAGGATGGAGTCTGATAAATCTGAAAGACCCGTTTCGTTGAATGGCTCTAGAAAGACTGTGTACCAATTTGCGTGATGTTTGGACAAAATCTGTAGGTGTACTGTGAAAAAACTTGTTTTGCACAAAGCGGCCTCCTGGTGGCGCTATAACAGGCCGTTCTGGAAAGTTTGGGGCAGAGGTTCATCGTTGGCATCCAGGGAGTGTGTGTGCAAAATATGGCATCGACCGGGTTAACGGTGGCCGAGATTAGCTGTTCACGGACACACGGACGGACGGACACACGGACGGACGGAGTGCAAAACATACTCTCCCCACATGCCTTCGGCCTGGTGGAGACAATTACTTTAGCAACATATTCATTCAGAATATAAGTATATGTGCGTGAACGTGCGTGGGCATGGCCTATGCGTGTAAACGTGCATCCAAAATTGAATTCAGATTTTAGTGCAATGGAAAGGAAAAGATATAACTACAACCATTATTGTTTGATATAGCCTATGTGGCATGGCGGTATAAATTAGAATAGCCAACTACGCCACCTAGGGGATTGCGCCCTAGGAAATAGTTTTAGTAAATACTCCAATTAAGATAAACCACCTGAAACCTGAATTACTCTCCACCAGGTTCATTGTACACTTAAATGAATAAAGGCAGAAACGGGTATAACCAAAGTACAAAAGGGTTTTATTATAATTAAGTTTCATCTGTATCATCAGAGTCATTAAAAAGGGTAATGCAGTCAGGATAAAAGTATTAAAAGTAAAACAGTGAGTTAGCCAACACTATACTGGGCCTATAGGAAAGGAACCAGTGCTAAGGGGAAGAGGGGAGGGCCAGGCTGACCGACCCAGGGCAATGGCACCCCTACAAACCAAATAATTGAAATCAAACACAACAGAAAGGGGGTTACCACTGCCATGGGCTGCCACCTGGTCCCAAACGGGGTTCCCCGCACCCGTCCTGCAGAGGGGAACACAGAACAGCAGTTAGGGACTCAGTGAAATACCTTCAAAGTACATCATTTAGCCTACTAGAACTAGATTGCAGTCTGGTATGGACACAAATAACAGACAGAACAAACCCAAATAACAAAACATGATGGGCTATAAGCCTGCATTTGTGGACCGAGGCTACAAAGGGTGAACCACATAATATTAACATGATACATAAGAGTCTCTCTCTCAGATAGCATGGCTCCAGTCCATCTCATGGGAGCCCAGGCGGTGGATGGGAAGGAGTGTAGACTGACATTCAGAATACTTTGTATGGTTGGTGAAGCATAACTTGCATAAGCTATATAGTAATAGCAAAACAGCAGTGTTGTCATTCACTGGCCCTGCAATATAAACGGCCATATTAGCCCACTTATTCAATACTACAATAAATCCGTTAAGACAGACAAAGAAAAGCAACATTAACATAGCCTAGGCTACCACGTCTGTAAGGCAGAGTAGCACACTTTCATAATGCCACGGTGACGGGCAACAGTCATAGAAACACACTGAAACAACAAAGTCCACCATTACATTCCGATGGTGCCAATAAGGCACAGAATTAACTAGAAAAAGTGCCCTTCTGGGCACAAGTCTCCACCAGGTTATCCACAGATCCGTGCAGTTAGAGGTAAAAACACTTTTTGGCCAGTTATAGCGCCACCTTGAGGCTGAGTTGAAATTGTTCATGTGGCATTTCGTCCTCGGCCTAGTGAACTCCTGTGAACTTTGGAAGCCAATCTTAACCAATCAGGATGGAGTGTGAGAAATCTGAAAGACCTGTTTCGTTGAATGGCTCTAGAGAGACTGTGTACCAATTTGCGTGATGTTTGGACAAAATCTGTAGGTGTACTGTGCAAAAACTTGTTTTGCACAAAGCGGCCTCCTGGTGGCGCTATAACAGGCTGTTCTGGAAAGTTTGGGGCAGAGGTTCATCGTTGGCATCCAGGGAGTGTGTGTGCAAAATATGGCATCGACCGGGTTAACGGTGGCCGAGATTAGCTGTTCACGGACACACGGACACACACACGGACACACACACGGACGGACGGAGTGCAAAACATACTCTCCCCACATGCCTTCGGCCTGGTGGAGACAATTAATGTGTGTGGAGACAGAAGGACACCAAACATACCTTGTGTGTATCACTGGAATACACCACTCCAGAAGGAGGAAGTAACATTGAAGCTGCGCTGCAGCAACAACCACCACCAACACGCCAAACATTGTTGTGCACGGCTGTGCTGGTGAACATTAAAACCACAGAAACCTTTATAGTACACGCCGGTAACAAACGTGGCCATGCTGCAGCCACTAGAGACAGACAGCTGCTGCTGGTGAGAGCTGCGCAGCCTAAATACTATTACTAATCAACCCACTAATGATGTGGGCTGCACAGCAGGTAACCCAAAGCCCATACTGCTACACCTACATGAAACCTTTCTCCCCAGACAGTCAGAACATCAAGTCATTCATGTGGCACATTTATAAACAACAGGTAACCCAAGGTGCTTTCCAGTGGGTCATGACCAAGTCCGTCTATGATAATATAACAGCAATGGTGATTATTGTCTCCACCAGGCCGAAGGCATGTGGGGAGAGTATGTTTTGCACTCCGTCCGTCCGTTTGTGTGTCCGTCCGTGTGTCCGTGAACAGCTAATCTCGGCCACCGTTAACCCGGTCGATGCCATATTTTGCACACACACTCCCTGGATGCCAACCATGAACCTCTGCCCCAAACTTTCCAGAACGGCCTGTTATAGCGCCACCAGGAGGCCGCTTTGTGCAAAACAAGTTTTTGCACAGTACACCTACAGATTTTGTCCAAACATCACACAAATTCGTACACACACTCCCTGGATGCCAACGATGAACCTCTGCCCCAAACTTTCCAGAACGGCCTGTTATAGCGCCACCAGGAGGCCGCTTTGTGCAAAACAAGTTTTTGCACAGTACACCTACAGATTTTGTCCAAACATCACGCAAATTGGTACACAGTCTCTCTAGAGCCATTCAACCAAACCGCTCTTTCAGATTTCTCAGACTCCATCCTGATTGGTTAAGATTGGCTTCCAAAGTTCACAGGAGTGCTCAGTTTCAAACAAAATGCTGCAAATCATGAACACATTGCGTGATTTCCGTGAAATTGTGCACCCACATTCCCACTAGGCCCAGGACAAAATGCCACATGAACAATTTCAACTCAGCCTCAAGGTGGCGCTATAACTGGCCCAAAAGTGTTTTTACCTCTAACTGCACGGATCTGTGGATAACCTGGTGGAGACCTGTGCCCAGAAGGGCACTTTTTCTAGTTTTGTCCTCGTTTGCAGAGGTGCCAACTAGACAGATAGCTAACACACTTAAATGCCAACTTAAATGCCAAGTAGACAGATAGCTAACACATTAAATGAAGAATGAATTGACGCTTGAAACTCCTCCGTTTAAAGTATTTTAGTTTTAGTTGGTAAAACTGTATTTCCATTTTCTTTGTAATTGTAAAACTGTAACATAAACACAAAAAGATATCACTCAAAACATGAAATGAAACAGCTACAGTAACATTTATGCAAACAAATGCACTGCCTAAGTACAAACACACAAACTTACAGAGCACATGGCCCTTAATTGGCAATTATCCAAACTAGTGTGTGCAAAATACAAAATACCCACATGAATGTCAAAAATGCTAACATGTATCAATGCAACATTACATTATGACAACAACATGTACAGTGCTTGAAACTTACAGGCATATGTTTCACAGAGATTCACACGATGAATGGAGGTGATGTGTACTAACTCTACTGAAAAACACACGCTGATCTGCGCTTATATAACTGACAAAACCACCACTAGAGGGTGCTAACCTGACGCGTGATTTTCACTGTGTAGCATTATTTGGGTGGTCAAGCCAGGCCAGCCTAAACGGCTATAAGTGATCATGTGCCCGAAGACTTTGCTCACTTTGCTCAATTATTTTGTATTCATTTAGAGCAGACAGCACTAGAGCATATAGTTACAGAAGAGACGTGCTGGCCATTGGGAAATTCGGGACAACTCCCGAATGGCCGGTCCAGTCCAGGCCGGTCTGGGCCAGCCGTCTTTTATATATATATATTTTTTTTAAATCCGATGTCCTGATGTTTATACAGGAGGGGGGAAAGTAATTAATGTTTACTACAGTCCATCCTGGTATCCTGCAGTGCACATATTGACTCTCTCGGTCCTTTATCACAATCACTTATTTTATATATATATATATATATATATATATATATATATATATATATATATATATATATATATATATATATATATTATATATATATATCATGCGGAATCTGCAGGAATCGTTACCACAGCTTCTTTGTTTTTTGATTGATTGAAATATTTATTAACAGTTTGTAGAATTTACAGTACATTTTAAGCACAAACTCAATACAAAGACTATCAACTGTGAGTGGACGACCCAATTAAGCATTACACTTGTTTACAACAGGGTCCACATTGTTCAATTCATCCAATTCATTCAGTCCTTGCCCGCGGTCGCCTGCAGGCGGGCCCAGCAGCGGGCCCAACGGCAGCATGCCGTTGTTCGCATCGTTGGTCGCATCGTTTTTTTTGCCGCGACGGCAGATGTACCAGCATAAACACTTTACAACAGGGTCCACATTGTTCAATTCATCCAGTGCCGGCCTTATTGAAAATGTTGCCCCAGGCATAATATTTCCAGATGCCCCCCCTCCCGTGACCAATGTAGAGTAATTTATATCACAAAGGCTATAATTCACATGACTGATTTATTATTGTTTCACACTGGACGATTAGCTCCCTCCTGTGGCCATAGAAATGACCACAGGAGCGCTCCGTGCCTGCTTGAAAAAAAGCGAATGTTTCTGCGATTGGGCTGACGGCTCTGCTGCCCCTCACGCTCCTGTTGCCCCAGGCATTTGCCTGATCTGCGTGATCTGAAGGCCGGCCCTGAATTCATCCAATTCATTCAGTCCTTGCCCGCGGTCGCCTGCAGGCGGGCCCAGCAGCGGGCCCAACGGCAGCATGCCGTTGTTCGCATCGTTGGTCGCATCGTTTTATTTGCCGCGACAGCAGATGTACCAGCAGAACCACCCGAATAATACTAAAACCACGACCACGGCCATGCCGATCACAACTTTGATCACAACTGAAAGACCCTCATTCAGCTCTCCTGGCCCTGTGGAAAAGACGTGGTATACAGTTTAAAAAGTGTCATTTTGTGGTTCAGTCATCAGCAATGGGGCGGGGGGATGGTTGGTTTGATTTCATTCTAAAAGGTAGGCCTATAAGGTATTAAGTATTAAGTAGAGCTTGTCAATAGCATGGCGATTAAGATGCTCATGTCTGATATTCTGCAGTAATTTTAATGAAATATATAATATTATAATTATAAAAGATTTATTGAAAGATTACTGCTATTTATTTAAAAATAGCTTTATACCCTGTCTAACATACATAACGATGCAATGTGACATAGGTCTGTTTACACAATGCTGTACCCCTTGCAACTTCCCCATTTTCAACAGTTTTTATAATATTTTGACACTTGCTTTGGTAATGTAAATGTATGCTTTCTCATGCCAATAAAGCTCATTTGAATTGAATTGAAATAAATCATTACCGTGAACTATTATCATTATTGGAACATATATGTTGCAATAATGTATTGTTTATAACGGAATCACACCTGTAATAAAGTATGACAACTTACAAGGGATGGGTCACAAACCAATTGAGTTAGTGTGCAGATAAATGACAAACAATACAATTTCATATTTTATTACATCTACAGACCACTATGGTTTTGACCCTTGTACTTCTTACTATTGGTTACTGCCACTAGCTAGATGTCATGTATCAAACAAGAAGATGAACAACATCTTAATGTAGAGATAATTTATGGAATGTGTAATGTGGGTCAAAGTGCTTCGTAAGCAGCACAAGGACAGATGCAAATATAATGTTGAGACAATTCTTCTCAATAATACTACTGTTTATTACACGGCTAGGTTGAATGCTTGATTCTGATTGGTCAGTCGCTGAATTCAGCGGTGTGTTATTTCTTGATAATGTCCACTCTGCTCTATAACAGAACGCTGCCTAATCAAAGGCTAAGAGCACCTACTGCGCTGCTTGGATTTTATGCTGTATCCAACATGAGATGTAACACAAAATATCATTTACAACTAAACATTGCTCTGAAGAATGTTTTTGAAAACATTTGACGCAAGAAATAGATGATGTAGTTATTGCAGTAACGGAAAATTGATTCCATTTGATCAACTCACTTCCTTGTTTTCCGAGGCGACTTGTGCTGCACTGGGCGGACGGCCAGCACTTCGTTTTGTTGTTACTTTTTGGTAAATGTATTAATCTATTCATTAAGTAGCCGTGTAATAAGCCACCTCCGCTCCTCGTCGGTGGCTAATCACCCTGTCTGTGATTAGTTTTTTATCAACAATGACCACCTAGCCATTCATTACCCCCTTGCATACAGTATTTTGTATTAGTATCATATGTTATTCTGACCTTTGACAGAGAGCTTATGCTCGGCTGAGGCATCATGCCCGGTGACAGCATTGTGTGCCTTGCAGGTGTACATCCCTGTGTTCTTGCGGGCAGCCTTTTTTATATGGTACTCGGCTGTGGTGACGGCGGTTTTCGTCCCGTTGAACTTCCAGGTGTAGGTGGCGGCGGGCACGGACATGGCCGCGCACGTCAGTTTCACTTCTTCTGTGACCTCCACGGCACCTCCTTCAGGACCCGCAACCGTCGCTGGCTCGGGACCGTCTGAAAACAAAGAGGAAGAGAGAGATGACATAGATTTCTTTTCATTTATAAATGTATATATTTTAGGTGCCCTTCTTACTTGAAGCAGTATTTGGACCAGTCTACTTTGTCACATCCACATCCAGACCTCAACAATACGCTTACTTTAAAATACCAAAAAGTATTTCTGCTACCCATCTGATTGGCTTCAGGACTTCCCTACATACACATCTTGATTCAACTTGTTTATGCTTAAGTTCTAAGTACCAGTATTGACAGACACTGATGTATTTGCACTGTGCCCTTCTTTCCTCTGTTCACAGCTGGTGATGTGGTGGGAATACTGGACTACTCGCCCCGGTGCTTGCCCGTTTTTCCTCCCGGAATTTTCCCCAGTGAGGGGGATAACTTTGTAATATGCTATTGGCTGTTTGTATTCTTTTTGGAAAAATATAAAAAGATACTCCTGTGGAAAGGCTATATTATTTGACTTATATTGAACCTATAAACAATGTAGTATTATTTAGTATATGTAAGGTTTTCCCCCCTCAAATGGTACCTCGTCAGATAATCCCCACATATCCAACAACAACTTCTGTGAACAGACTTCACTGTAGTAGCTTTTCATAAATTATATTTGTACTTAGGCTGTTCTGCTGTCATGAAAGTTTATAGTTAGAGAAATTCAAAGTCCAGCCGTCTGCTGGCCAGCCTCTCCCACCCCTCACTGGGGAAAGTTCTGGGAGGAAAACAGAAACGGGGCGAGTAGTCTTGTTACCTGTGGTGGCTGGTGGGTGGGGTGGGCGGAGCAAGCTGTCTGTGTATAATATATGCATGCATGTATCTGTATACTGTATGTTTCTATGTATCTTGTTTATGTTTTTATGGGCCCCCCTTGAAAATGCTGCATATCAAGGGGCTATCCCTTCAATTAAAATCTAAATCTTTCATGTATAATTACCATTTATTTACTATCCATTACTTTCTCAGTGCTCTACCAATATAATGCACTGCTGGTGCATGCTGGATCACTGGCATCATGAATGCGTGAGACCCGTGAGTGTGTGCATGCATGTGTGTTTGTGCGCGCATGACAGAGAGAGATCATGTGTACAAGTGATCATCATTCCTACTCACAGTTGACCACCATCTTGTAGGTGGCAGAGTCAGTGTTGACAGCGTTGGTGAGTTCACAACGGTACTCCCCGTTATCTTCCTTCTGCACAGGTTTGATTGACACCTTGTCTGCCAACACAGACATGCGGTCGCTAGGAGACAGTGGCTTGCCATCCTTGAACCAAGCTTGTGCCGTCGCCTTGCCCGCGGTCGCCTGGCAACTCAGATTGGCCGTCTGATTGCCAGCGAGGAGCGTCTCCGTGGGGCCTGTGAGGGTTGTACCTGACACTGCCTCTGTAAATATTATGACAGAGAGACATCACAAGAGATGGGTGTTAGTGTTAGAAAGGGTCCTCAAACTATAGGTAAATGTCTGTCTTGATGCACCTTTTCAGTATTACTACCGCAGAAAGAATATCCCTAGTAGTTGCTGTGGATTAAATTTATTTCAGGTCAGAACCCCAAAGCGGGTGACAAACAGCGATGGGTCCCTGAATGGGACTGCCAGGCCCAGAGGCCCAAAGATCAAAACATTGAGACCCACTGTTCCAGAGCCTGCCTCTGAATTTCAGAAGCTGAACCAAAAAGACACCACATAAAGTGTGGCACATTTTATGAACAGGAAAAACAGGCAACTATAACTGGAAGGCTCATTCAAGATGATCATAAGGGTCCTATAGGGATTTTCTGTGCAATCTCTAGCATCTCTGCTCACAAAAGGCTTTATTTACTGTCCTCTCTGGTTGCCCACAGTCTTCTGTATACTATATAACTCTCCTGTTTCTGTAGCGGGAGGCAGCTTGACGTACCAGATGATGGACCATTATGATGCAGATTGACGTTCAGAATGAGTTTCAGTTCCTTCTTTCTTTTTCTCAGTTCACTGCCGGCTTTGCAAGTGATCTGAGGTTTGTCTGAAAGTGTCTTTCCAAGCAAGTTCTGTTTCTTTACCATCACTGTGCAGAACTTTGTAACTGAGTGATGTGACACATACTGATGAAAAGAGTATGGCCCAAACCGCCCCAATGATTAGCCATGCATCTCCTTGCAACCAATCGGTTGCGAATAGTTGCATGAAACCCTTATCCCCAATGGTAGTTGTAAGGAGTTGCATTGGTGCCGTTTTAGATGTTTCAACAATGCTTCAACAGTTTTCAGTTCCTTCTTAATTGTTCTTGGCTGGACAAGTATTGTCAAATGATTTGAGGTTTGTCAGAATGTCTCTTTCCAGGTTCCCCATTATTCCCTATTGCTGCTGATGAGACAAATATCCATTTCCCTTTCCCCCTCTTCTGTCTTCCCAACCTCACATTCTACTGTAATGTCTGGACTCATTAGTTGTGGCCAGCAGCCTATAGTAAACAGGTAACACACCTGAACCATTGATGTGCAGCCAGGGTCATTCCTGGGTTAATTGACATCGCAACACTCCCCTGATATGATTTGTTAGGGTTTGTTCACATTCAAACCAACAAACCTGAACATGAATGGATTGTGCAGGGTGGATGACATGAATTATTATTATTATTATATTATTACTAAGAGTTGATTATAGCTACTGTACTCAACCATTAGTTACATATTTTTTAAGAATACAACTTTCTATGAATGGGAATTATGTATACACCCTGACACCTCTGTACACAGGCATGCACACACACATTTTCCAGTTTAATTAGCATGGATGGATATACAGAAAGTGGGATACAGACAGCTCAGAAATCTGAAATATCTGCAAGCTTATTTGGCTCTTCTACATTCTAATAAATGATCTCAATTCACACACAAAAGCTGCAAGTTATGAGGCCTACAGGCAGGCAAGGGGGTAGCTATAGCCAGGGCCACACCCTGAAGAGGTACAGTGAAAACACCTACTGTAAATTACTTTCATGTTGTAGGATGTAGGTTATGTCCATTTTGAGAATCAATATTTTTTTCATTTTCTTTACATTTTCTATGACCATAGTATTATTGTAAAGGTAGCCTTTCTTCTAGGACTAACTTTATCTTCCTACAATTAGCATTTTTTATTATTATTTTTTTTGTTAATTATTCAACTTAAAATAAAAGGGCGGTACACAGCAACTCACCCAGAACTTGGAGTGTGGTTTCGCCTGTCTGCGTTTCTCCTTTCCTGTTAACCATTTCCACTGCATAATCTCCATTGTCTGTGGTTTTCAGCGGGCCCAACGTCAGAATGCCGTTGGTCTTATTGATGAACACGCGTCCCTTGTAATCTTCAGCGATATTCTCCACGCCGCCGCTCACCAAGGTAACAATTGGAACCAGTTCGTCCCCTCCGTTAAACGACCAGACCAGGGTCAAGAAGGTTTTCCCGGGTTCCAAATCGGGCTTGATGGTGACATTCTTCCCAACAACACCGTCAAGTGGCCCGTCGTGTGGGAGAAGGTCCTGCCCCGCACAGCATCCTATAAAGCACCACCTGTTAAGTTATTGTTGGCTATACGCTTTGGATTTCACAAATCAAATAGTCTAAAAGTGCAGTTCAATTATGCGGTTGTGGTATTTTTACGAATATTTTTTATTTTAAACAACTGAAGGATAGGTTATTATATAAAGAGAATGCATAGCCTAGAGATGGCGTAAATAGCTTACACATTTTCCATTATATAATTGCGTCACAAAAACTTTATAGCAAAATATATTTGCTCCATATGTAGTATTATGTAACCTATGTGTTAAAAAAAAAAAAAAAAAAAAAACAACTTACCAAATACGGATAAGAATAACACAAATGACTTCACGTTAAACATATCCATCCTGAAACGATTCAAGTCTATCCAGCAAGGCGACACTGATCTGGATTCTGAACAATACTCCTACCTGTTGCTTGCTTTTATAAAGTGCAGTAGTCTTGGTTCACACCCAGTCAAGGTGAGAGCTTATCAGACCGCCTCTTCTTCACAAAGAACTGTGATGGGGTGGGAGTAATTTCAGCAGGATTTACTCACATTCCATGTGGGTTAAAGGTTGTTTTTCGTATAGGCCTACTTACCCAGCCATTCACAAATGTACAACTCCAAGTTAATTTAAGCAACATGCATATATCTGTATAATAACAAAACATAAATAGTGAAGAGTTATTGCCTTGGCACAAACCGTAAGCCTTAGTTAGAATCATGCATTTCATTGTAAAATTGTCAGGTATTCACAGAAAAAAATCTTCACTATTACAGTAAGTACAATAACCAAGTTGGGATATCTTGTACAGCCTAACAGTAAATTGAAATGATTGGTAATTATTGTTCAACAAGACACTACTGACCTCTGGTGGAAATGTACAGAAAACAAAAAGGTTGAGAAATACATTGCATTATGAATTCCACAATAATTCCAGTGAAACTAGAAGCTAAAATCAAACAAGCAACTCATGTGATGTCAGTAGAATTTATTACAGTTACAAGAGGACATTATCAAACATTTCTACATTTCTCTTCTTTGAGATGATCACCATTGTTGCCGTATCGTTAATTGCTCTCAATATCATAAAATACTTTGAGCTACACTCTACACGCAAAAGATGCAACACAAATAATCAGCAACGCAAAAACATGCTTAAAGATGTGAAAGTGTTATAATGGGTAACTGCTAATAAGCCAAAGTACAAATATCTTAACAGACCAAACTAAAATAACGTCTTAAAACAAGTCATTCACAGCATTCAGAAGTCGGCTATGAATGTGCATTTTCTCCCTTGACATCACTTGTTCAGTGATAAGGTTTCCACCTCGACCATAAATGTTGTTCTTGGCTGGACAAGTATTGTCAAATGATTTGAGGTTTGTCAGAATGTCTCTTTCCAGGTTCCCCATTATTCCCCATTGCTGCTGATGAGACAAATATCCATTTCCCTTTTCCCCCTCTTCTGTCTACCCAACCTCACATTCTACTGTAATGTCTCGACTCATTAGTTGTGGCCATGCATCTCCTTGCAACCAATCGGTTGCGAATAGTTGCATGAAACCCTTATCCCCAATGGCAGTTGTAAGGAGTTGCATTGGTGCCGTTTTAGATGTTTCAACAGACTGTTGAAACATTCTGTTTCAACAGTTTTCAGTTCCTTCTTAATTGTTCTTGGCTGGACAAGTTCCACCTCAACCATAAATGTCTCTTCTCTTTGATTGTTGCAGGTAAAAACAGCAATTTGCACTGACGCACTTTGGATGACTCCGCATATGGTTGTCGGTATGATCAACAGTTCACTTTTCATATTCTCGGTTTCTTATGTTGTCTTGTCTTGAAATAATTCATCATAATTTTCGTAACCTGGCTCTGCCTCAACCTCCTATAGGAACAGACAAGGTATGAAAGCAAATTAGTGCTCAATAAGGGTTAGTAAATACATAATATAATTTGATAAGTTTGCACTTATAAAGCACTGTCATGTCACACGTGGTTAATATGCATCAGAAGCGTAACCCATTTCACTTCCATCCGATGGGAGCAAAGACAGTTGTGGTGCGTTGACAGCTTTGAAGTGTGTCCATTGCACCTGACGTCAGTGACGTGTGGAGTTCAACATAGTGAACCTTTATCAGGCATCGACCAATATGAACGAAGCTCGAAAGGCTCACCCCACTTAGCAGCCATTTCACTTGTACTTTTCTTTTAGTGAGCTAACCATGACAAGAGTATGGCCCAAACAACCGCACCAATGATTCGCCATGCATCTCCTTGCAACCAATCGGTTGCGAATAGTTGCATGAAACCCTTATCCCCAATGGCAGTTGTAAGGAGTTGCATTGGTGCCGTTTTAGACTTCATTCTGTTTCATGTAGGTTACACATACATACAACAGTTTTCAGTTTCTTCTTAATTGTTCTTGGCTGGACAAGTATTGTCAAATGATTTGAGGTTTGACACCATTATTCCTCATTGCTGCTGATGAGACAGATATCAATTTCCCTTCCCCCCCTCTTCTGTCTTGTGACTTTTGTTCCCAACCTCACATTCTACTGTAATGTCTGGACTCATTAGTTGTGGCCAGCAGCCTATAGTAAACAGGTAACACACCCGAACCATTGATGTGCAGCCAGAGGGTCATTCCTGGGTTAATTGACATCGCAACACTCCCCTGATAAGATTTGTTGGGGTTTGTTCACATTCAAACCAACACACATGAACATGAATCTAGTGCAGGGTGGATTACATTAATTATTATTATTATGTTATTACTAAGAGTTCATTATATCTACCGCATATGGTTGTCCGTATGATCAACAGTTCACTTTTCATATTCTCGGTTTCTTATATTGTCTTGTCTTGAAATAATTCATCGTAATTTCATGTCACACATGGTTAATGTGCATCAGAAGCACCATTTCACTTCCATCCGATGGGAGCAAAGACAGTTGTGGTGCGTTGACAGCTTTGAAGTGTGTCCATTGGACCTGACGTCAGTGACTTTATCAGGCATCGACCAATATGAACGAAGCTCGAAAGGCTCACCCCACTTAGCAGCCATTTCACTTGTACTTTTATTTTAGTGAGCTAACCATGACAACTTAAGTGAAATGAACTACAAACCAGAAAATCAGCACAAGAGCTGTCTCTGAGTCTCACAGGCACTGCCAACAACCTGCAAAGCAACAGGCTTGCATTGGCTGCAATGCTTCAGACGCGGAAATGTAACCGTACCCTTATGCTCAATTTATACTCCATTGTATGACGGAACTGCACGCCTAAAACAGCTGATCTACAAGCTCAGAATGCGTTGTGAGCTTGTTTGTAGATAGGCTATTTTGGGCGTTGGCATGGTTCACCAAGTATGACGAAGTATAAGTCAGGCATTATATTTACCTTTGGTTCTTTGACCTCCAGATCTTCTCCATACTGTATAGAGAAATCAATGTGTTGCAGCACTATATTGATTCCTTCCTCATCTGTACGATCAAACGGCAGGAATCTCACCATGCTGTAGTCATCAATCTAGACACAACGCAAGCACACAATTTCAATGAAGAGGACGACTCCCTGCATGATGTATTATGAGTTTTGACTTTGACTCAACACTCAAAGAAAATGTTATCATGGTGAGGGATCCCATTATCTGGAAAATTTGAATATTTGAAAGCGACTTTAAAACGCTGTCTAGCTCGATAACATACCATAGTTTATTCAGTGTTTCCTTAGTGAGACGGTGGGAATATTGTCACATCACTACGAACACAAGAGTGTCTCAGAAAAAGTGAGCATGTTGATAATTTTGCATTTCAAACCAGTTTTTTTCTTCTTTAAAAGAAAAAATATATATAGTAGTGGATTCTATGTCACAATGCCAGTTGAACTTTATTTTACTCGATTTGAAAGATATTGCAGTGATTACGACTCTAAGGGGGAATATGCATTTGCCAGGGCAGACATGGACGTGCACGTAGACTCGGGTATGCGCATGAGTTCAACTTTTAATAAACTGTAAAAAGTCCTAGTTGATTGCATTAACACTTACAGCACGTAGGACGCCTGAGAACGTCATAGGATAGAGTAGAGTAGAGTTCTAAGGACGTCTGAGGACGTCCTAGCGACATCCCAGCGATGCGGGGCGAGATATTAATATTCAGAATTTTTCCTATTTATTTTTTTGGCATTTCGCTTTTCGCTTGCCGTATGCTAACGCTCAGTGCAACTATTAGCTTATTATTGACTCCCACGTTAGCGAGACGGAAAGAATGACTCGTAGCTCCTAATCCAGGGCGCTCTCCGTGGTGATGAATAGAGCGATATGCTGGCGCTTATTTTCTGCTCCTCATCCGTCTCTCCCGCAAAATATGAACGCTTTTTGGAGCGTAAAACAATATATTAAGATGATCGGGGATGTTGAGGTCACTTTGTAAAGTCAACTTTTTTAGGAAAGTGTTTCCGGTTCATGGCTTTCAAAGTAAAAGCGATCAGACACCTCCGGTATTCTATAGCCTATATTTTGAAGGCAGTCGGCGTACTCAATGTGTTAAACGTTACTTTGTGAAGTGCCCTCGTCTTAGTTAAAGCTGTTATGTGCAGAACACTGCAGAGTCATTTGTCTCGCTTATGAGGACTGAGGATTTTGCGCGGGCCGGCTTTTTTGCATAACCCGCCCGTCCCGTCCCGCCACAGGAGCCAGCCCGCACCAACCTGCCCCACAAAACAATGTATTAAACAATAACCCGCCCGTTTTCGCATCGCATGCATAATCACATTTGCTTGATTGCCAGAGAGAGAGAGAGGAGTAGGAGGTACCGGAATGCTGATTTTCTCCTTTTTGGGGGAAAGGGGGGGTGACCCGCCCCGCCCGCTGCGCGATAATTGCGCTGAAAATCTTGACCCGTCCGCCTGCCCCGCGGGACCTACGGGCAACGGCACCACTTACAAAATGTAATTTAATGTTGTTTGAAGGAGAGAGATTTTACGCACATCTCATAACAAATTATGAATAAAAAGGACTTAACAATATGTACTTTAACGCCTTGTAATAACCGATGAAAGTGTAGCCATGAGCAGTAATGTAATGTAATTGAAAATTGAGACACATTGTAGAATTACAATCAGGTGAATCTAATCGAATTGTGAGGCCAATGAAAATTCACACGTCATCATCATTTAAATCAATCTGATCTATTGAGAGTGGGGTACAGTGTACCAAAAGGTGAGGTGCAGTGTAAAACCTACTAGACCACAGATGGCTGTAGTTAGCTTCCTGAACTTCTCACTTCTTAGTGAGTGACAGTTGTCCTCCATCATGGAGTACATGTCTGGATCCAGGTATCTGGTAAAAAAAAAGAACACAACATTCAAAATGTTGAAAAACATTTTCAATACTGAAGAAAAATCATGCTTTATTGTGGACATATGTACTGTATGTATATTTCTAATTTGAGAATGGGTTCCCTAAATGTATTAAGTTTACAGCACTGTAAGAAAACAAAAACAAACTAAACGTTTGAACAAACGGCAGAGAAAATATTCAATGATTTAAGGTTAATCACGATAGTCGTGAGGAATTACAAAAGCATTGATATGAAAATGTTTTGAAATTGTGACAATTATGACTTTGTGAAATGAACTCAATATCAACAGCACGAGGGAGCTATAAATCAAGTTTCTGTATAATTTCCATAGGCCAACTGTATGAAATCATAGCTGCGGTGTCAAGCTGCGCTTAATTTGACACCACGGCTATGATTGCGCCCAGGGCAGCCTTCCTCGGATTAGTCTATATATGCATATAAAGTATTATGCTATACATACAAAGTATTAAAGCATCACGACACAAGACAAGACGGCAAAATAAATAAACCAAATGTACTTTTCAATTTCCTTCTTGGCCTTGGGGCTGAGCAGGTCCATCTTGGTCATAATGTTAACTTGGGGAATCTCCAGTGATACCATGGCACTGAGGGCAGCCATGACTCCTGAGATAAACTACAGATCCGGAGAGAGGATTCAGATAAAATGATCACTTTGAGAATGGTATTAATTTATTTAAATCAGTCAATAAATATCTATACTCTATCGTAAATGCACTTTACATACTGCAGTTATAATGAAATAAAGTGTATGTTAAAAAGAAAGAAAGAATACAAGTCAGACCGTAAATGTTTTTAAAGCACAATGAACACAAGCAGATTGGGGACTGGACGATTACCTTAAAAGTCTCCACCATGAACTGGGAGTCGACCAGAAAGACACCACACACCCTGAACTCCCACTGCTGCAGCTGTTCCACTAGCTGCCTCATCACTGGTAGGTGGGTGTACAGCTCTATCTGACCTGCAACATGACCCCAGACATTTTGTAAACATATCAAAAATTTCACAATATTTAACTGAAAGGTTGCAATCGGAGGGCTCTATATGTTCTAAACAGAACCTTTTTTGGTTAAGTATGTTTGTCACAGCTGGGACCTTACCAGGGCAGTCAAACAGTATGTAGTCATCTTCCACGTGACCAAGGTTCTCCTCCAGCCAGTCAAAGTTTTGGGCAAAGTATTCCATGCAGAAGACCAAGCCTCCGTTAGGACCAAACCTCAGGGTGTCGTCCTCCATTACGTCGTCCACCTGGATCAGCTCACGGATGTCTTAATTAAGACAGAAAATCCATCAGAACAATTGTGGTCTCCAAATTTCATGATATTCATAATTACTATAGGCTATACATTTTGGTCACTGTGCTAATTTGGTGTAGGTTAAGTGTCTGGTCAGAGAAGCTACGTCTGGGGAGCTTCGTTTACTAGAGATCTCACTCAAGTACCCATTGTCTCAAAGTGTTTGAGGCTTGGTAAGGTGTGTGAGACATTTAGCATTCTATTGTATCAAGGAGACCACTTGTTTACTAAGTGGCATTATGTTGATGTGTATATGTATGTTTCAGACTTCACATCTTTATTCAACTCTTGTCTATGCAAATAATATAATGTCTCGTAAATGCAAAGTTAAAGGAGTCTTAGCGGGCTGGCCATCGAGGTGGTCACTGGTCAGTCTGTCGTGTGCTCTGCGGGCCGGCATGGCAAGGTTTTTCACTACACTACAGTCTGCAGTTTGTTTTAGAGAACTCCAGTCTTCTCTATAGTTTAGTTGGTCAAGTTGTGTGAAAATACACGACACAATCGTCAGTGGTCATTGGCACCGAACAGGAACCTCATTGATTACAACATTATGCCTCACCACACTTAAACCCTATACTTCGTTGACCAGGATCCCTAAACCAAATGCCTGATCCCCTCCTATTTACTCTCTACACACCAAATGTATTCATCAAAAATCTACAAGCTTACAATGTGTCACAACAACAACGCATTGTGAGCTTGTAGATTTGCTACCTTTGCTGTAGGATTGCTCCCAGAATAAAATTCCTGAGTTCTAAAACTGCATTAAAGTGAGAGCACGGAAAGGGCAAGTGAGGAGAAAAGTTTGGTTAGTGTTTACAGCCTGGAGACGCATGGTTTAATAAATATTGAGCACCCCTAAATTCTCTTCTGACAATAACTTCTGAAAATAAACAGGAGCTTAAATATCCTTAGCAACTATCCTTCTACTGAACATGGGTGGTGATGAAAATGGTAATGCTCTTTCTCCAATAGGGTATACCGGTACAGTGTATGAGTATATGCACACAGAATAACTCTTCCTACTTCCAGGCGCCCTTCCATACGTCCTTCACAGGTGTTACCGATGATACTAATGAAGGCTCTGTTACATTTAGTGTACAGTGGTTCTCAAACTTCTTAATTTCAAGGACCCCCATAACTCTGAGAGTGTGGAGGACCTCATGTAATTCAGACAGGGCATTAGTCCGACATGCAGATGCATGTCGGACTAGCGTCTGCTCCCGTGCTTGCGGTTATGGTTAGGTTAGGAGATGAGGTGGGTTGTCATTTGTCGGACCAATGACTAGTCTGAACAACGTACTGCACCCGAGAGTGTGCATGTGTTTAGTTAGACATACCAACAGTCAGACACCATGAGTCAGACACCCTCCAGTATCATCGGTAACAACTGTGAAGGAAGTAGGAAGAGGCACTGAAGTAGGAAGAGTTATTCTGTGTGCATAGAGCCTATTGCCATTTTCAGGATAAAGTCGGAATGGAAGAAAGGCTGCCAATGTAGCTGATACAGTCCTGACCTGCCATGACTGGGTAGTCAAAGTGTTCTGCTGCAGGGTCCAGATTCACCACCTGAACAGAACGGTTGATTGCCTCTGCATGTTGGATCAGAGTGGAACAGTAGGTACTCTGAAATGACAAGGCAAAAACACAATTAGCATATCATCAAGTCATGTGTGGTATAAGTTACAGGGAGTTTCAACGGATACAGGAAAAGTGGGCACCCTAGCCGCAATTTGCAAGTACACTAGTTTTTTGAGGGGCCTATGCACAGCTTTGTGTGTTTGTAGCACGGAATGTGATGAATTGATTGGCTGAGCACGGAATGTGATGTATGATGATAAGAGCGCCCTTCACTTCACATCAGCCATTGACAGCCCATACATCCAAACAGAAAAGTCCTATCGGATTGTATTAAACAACGTTAAACTCACCAACATTGCAGCTGTACGAAAAGCTTGAATTATCCTCTATGTGCAAAGTGTTTGTTTCATAAAAATCCACCGTAGAAATTCTGTGCCGGTGATAATTTTTCCAAGTGTTGTTTTTTGGAAGTACTCATTTTCACAATTAACGCAAGTTACACAACCTCCTGCTGCCCTCTGCATTATTTCAAAACAGGTGGTAAGCAGGGCTGTGGCCTGAATGTCTCTGATGTTACATACATTGGCAACTTTGCAAGTATTTCACATCACAATACAGAGCCATAGAACACCCGTGTCAGCTTCCAGTTAGTGGCGCGACATAAATGTGATCGGCGCTCCATTTGTACTCGCCCATTAAATAATTCCAAAGACTTGGAACCAGATATAGTCCTCTAGTTTCATATCCATGTGAAAGTTCTGGCATAAAATGTGCGTTTAGTCAAATATCTCCACTTTTTCACGAGGTTCACACAGAAGACATTCACTCTGCTCATCACAAACATCATCATTACCATTTGACCAGGGTAACACAAATGTGTGGGGCAAAGTACGTTTTATGCCAGAACTATATATCACATGGATATGAAATAGAGGACTCACAAGTCGTTGGAATTATTTATTGAGTGAGTACACACCAGACCACATTCATGCCGCCACAAACCGGCTCTGTATTTAGAAATACTTGCCAATGTATGTAACATCAGAGACATTATAGGGCTGGCAGGGCTGTTGAGTGATATACAAGTACTTCCAAAATCAAACACACAAAATTTTGGTGCCCAAAATCCCAAATGCGGAAGTGCAACCGAGCGCTCAATCAAAGAGATTCTATATAATTCATTCAACCTATAAATATCATTAAACCCCATAGTAACAACCAGCGTCCAGTGCCTCCGCCATATTGGTGTGATGACGCAACTTCCGGTTGCTCTAAAAAAAACATTAAAAGGTCATGTTCATTCTATTCTACTTCTAATATTATCCTTCTACAGGACTGGTCCGTGTTGAACAGCGAAAAGGTATTATAAATATGCATGCTACTTAATTATTTACTCATTATATATCATATTTATTCAGAATATAAGTATATGTGCGTGAACGTGCGTGGGCGTGGCCTATGCGTGTAAACGTGCATCCAAAATTGAATTAAGATTTTAGTGCAATGGAAAGGAAAAGATATAACTACAACCATTATAAAGAATTATTGTTTGATATAGCCTACATGAAACCTTTCTCCCCAGACAGTGACATCAAGGCATGGATGGCTCTTAACTTTCTAAGTGTCAATGAAAGTAAAACGGAGGTTATAGTGTTTGGACCTAGCGGTCCTGGTATCGTTCTCGCTGACCTAGGTTCCCTGCAGCCATATGTGAAACCTGTGGTCTCAAACCTTGGCGTCAAACTAGACAATGCCCTTAAATTTGACAAACAGGTCAATGCGGTAGTTAGCTATAGTTTCTATCATCTAAGGCTGCTGGCCAAAATCAAGTCTGTGCTATCCTTTAGCGATTTTGAGCGGGTTATCCATGCCTTTATTTCTACGCGGTTGTTACTGTAATGCCTTGTACGCTGGTTTAAACCAACCAAGCCTCCCTTGCTCGACTCCAGAACTTGGCCGCTCATCTACTCACAGGTACTCGCAGAGTTGAGCATATCACACCTGTCTTGGCCTCCCTTCATTGGCTCCCCGTCCGCTTCAGAGTGGATTTTAAAATTATTTTATTTGTCTTTAAATATATTAATGGTCTGGCTCCTCTTTATCTGTCTGACCTTATTGAGGTCTATACTCCTCCTAGGTCACTGCGGTCTGAGGGCCAGCTAAACCTCAGGGTCACAAAGAAGACCCGCCTAAAGTACAGAGGCGACCGAGCCTTTTCTGTTATAGCCCCCAAACTATGGACCGCACTCCCCTCCCACGTCAAATTGGCCCCTTCCATCGAGACTTTTAAATCTCGCCTAAAGACCCACCTCTATAACTGGGCTTTTAACCCCGCTTGAGTTCCTTCGGTCCTTGTATATGTTTTGTCCAGGGGGGCAGTCAGACAGATATTTTGTGAAGCCTGAAACTCCTGAAAGTTCATATAATGGCCTGTTGTGGCGCTGTCACTGGACCCAAAAAAACCCATAGCCCCATAGAAGTCCATGTATTTGGGCCCAACTTCACCTAGACTGTATTACCTTAATAAACATGGTCATGAATACTTTCTGCTTCCAGTCACTAGTTTAAAGTCTCATTTCTAATGTCATAATATTCTTTTTGGAAAATTATGGTCCCATTTATAAAATAAATGACTATAAAGTCGCGTATGTTCTGAGGGGCGTGGCTACCGTTACAGTCTATGATGAGTCCCCACCCACTCGAGTCAAAATAAAAACCAACGGAGAAGAAGGGGGGGAAGTCCCGCCTCGTTGTCTGGGCAGCCAATGGCCAGCTGGGCCCAAACGGAGCCAGCCAATGGCCAGCTGGGCCCAAACGGATCTAGAAAGATGGCGACTTACAGTGCAGGAATAACAGGCTTCATTTTACGTCCATGTTAGACCCGGGGAACGCTTTGTCCATATTTTTTACAGTCTATGGTTTTGTCTCACTGTGATGCTGTTGCTTTTCTGTTGTTTTTCTGTAATGTGTCTCAGTTTTCACTGTTTGTACTTTGTTTTCTCGCTGTTGTTTTTCTGTGTGGTAGCTTTAGTGCATTTGTTTTTATTTTTCTCCTGTACAGCACTTTGCAAACTCTGAGTTTTGAAACGTGCTATATAAATAAATGGTAAGTGGTAAATGGTGCATTTATATAGCGCCTTTATCCAAGGCGCTTTACAGAGATTGTGCATTACATTCACCCATTCACACACACATTCATACACCGATGGCAGCGGAAACCATGCAAGGCACCAACTAGCACATCGGGAGCAATTAGGGGTTCAGTGTCTTGCTCAAGGACACTTCGACAGTAACTCTGGGGGAGCCCGGGTTCGAACTGGCAACCTTACGGTTACCATCCAGGCACTCTACCCCTGAGCCACCGCTCCCCAATAAAGTGGATTGGATTGGATTCATGTGGCACATTTATAAACAACAGGTAACCCAAGGTGCTTTCCAATGGGTCATAAACATAAATGATAGCGTATAGGCTATATATGTTTTTGCAGTCCGTCTATGATAATATGTAACAGCAATGGTGATTTTCACTGTGTAGCATTATTTGGGTGATCAAGCCAGGCCAGCCTAAACGGCTATAAGTGATCATGTGCCCGAAGACTTAATTTGCTCAATTATTTTGTATTCATTTAGAGCAGACAGCAGAACATATAGTTACAGTATATGAGCAGAGCCATATATGATATGATCCAGTTATCACTGGATAAGTAGCGTTCTGACTACAGTTTTTGGAATTACCACTAGGTGGCGGGAGCGGCAAGGTGCCGCCATCTTGGTGTGATGACGTCAAAGCACTACCGCTGCGCCATCTAGTGGTGATTCCAAGTATTTGAGGAGTGTCGCCTCTTTATATTGAATCAATGTTAAAGCCCAGCTGCACGGGGTTTCCTCGTCATGAATCCACGGCTCCGCCTGCAGTCCTTCCTCTTACCACTAGGGCCCAGTGCGTCAACGTCAACGCGCCTCACTGTCCCCTTGGGGCAGCGCATATTAGCTTCCCGTTAACGTCAACGCGTGAGCGTCACAAACAAACCAACATTTATCCTGGGCTGTGTGTGCTCCACTTCCTGTCGATTTGATCCAATGAAAGCCAATGAAACTGGTCAGATGACCAATGATATCCAATGAAATCAACAGGAACTGGAGCACACACAGCCCCAGGAAAAGTGTGGATATTTAATTACCTGTACTGTCATTTCCAGAATATTCTTTCCATCAATAAAACACTCACCAGGGCTTCAACCTCACTTCCCGTGCTCTCAAATCTATGCAGTTGTGTTGTGTAGAACTCGTGAATTTAGCGAATTAGTCAAAACAGAACCCAAGTAACATAATTTAATTTAATTTAACAAAATGTCGGTGTGACACAATGAATATATCACATGTTACCTTTCCACTGCCAGCTGGTCCCATCACTAGTTGTGCGTAGCGAGGCATTTTGCCTCTCCTCTCCTCGCTCAGGTTTGTACCCCGGTCAGACTTTATATTCTACACATTCACGCATGTTTCTGTCGTCAAACGGTGTGTGTATACCTTATTCTACAGCATTCACACACACATGCTGCTGTTGTGTTGACAACATGCGCCCGCGCGCTACATCTGCGTATCTGCCAGTGTTGCCAGATTGCGTGAGTGAAACAAGCAACTAGGTCTATGAAAACAAGCCCAAAAAATAAGCGCAACTTTACAAAGAAAGAAGCCCAATGTGCTTATAATAAGCAGACATGGCAACGTCTCTGCTTCTTCTTCGTCGCTTGTTGTTTCCGTCTTCATCCTTTGTTTTTCTCAGTTGAGAAACTACTTACGCAGCCCACAGCGCCATCCACTGTCGCGAGTGTGAAATCATTTACACTACAGCATACAGGGTTTCCCAATTAATTCTCCTCAAGGGCGCTGGTATATGGCTCTGGTGCAGCCTAGCTATAAAGGGAATAAATAATTAAGCACTCTGAGGGCATCGAGGTATTTTTTATACAATTACCTTTTACAATTATTTCTATTTACTTTTTTGCAAAGCATATGAACAACGCAACTTTCGACTCCTGTGTCTAGGTATTTCTTCCCACATTGGTGAGTAGCAGCCTATAGGTTTTTTTTTTGCCTTTTGATATGATATTCCTGGACCTGTTTGCAGCCTATAGCCTATAGGTTAGAAATGATCAGAAAGTCAAAGAGTCTGCTATAGGCGAGTCTTTGCAGCGAGTGCAACAGTGGGGTAGGATAAGAGTGTTATTGTGTCAGCCGCCACGTGCCCTGGCAACGATCCTTCAATCTCATTTCATCTAGCACCTGTTCTGGCCCGCCACAGCTCGCTCTACGATTATGTTCACCTCTGACTGCGTCTGCCTCTCCTCCCACTGCAGCTCTTCCATATTCATCTCCAACAATGTCCTTGGAATCTCGAAGGGAACTTTTTCAAAATCAAATTTTATTATTACAGTAACATCTTGGCGAGCTGTCTGTAATACATACTCTGTACACAGTGTACAGACTCAGACTCTGTACGGCCAGGCATTTTTTTACACCATGCCAAAAGAAAGTTTGTCTCAAAATCTTGAAAGCTGAACGGGCAGGATACAGGATGGAGCAGAACTATAGCTGATGCATGCCAACATTGCCAGGGCGTCATATCAATAGTTTGTATCTTGTCCTTGAGTTTGAAATAAAGATTGAATAGAATTGAATACACCCTAATTAATTTGGGTTGATATGCATATAATGTACAAATATAAAAAAAATAGTGGGCTAGAAGTAGGCTATAGAAAATGTAAATACTCAAGTAAAGTACAATTACTACCTGAAAATTGTACTTAAGTACAGTACTTACTTTCCACCCCTAAACCACAGTCTTTTATGTGTGAGCCTGGCCACTGGGAGCTGCCCAGTACAGGAATAAAACTTCTGGGAACTCAGATTAGCCTATAGGTAATTTTGTGCAAATTAAATCTTCTACTATTGGCCACTGAGTGGCGCCACATGACCATTTTTGCATTTGTACAGGCCATTCTATTTCTAATCAATGTTTAAAGGTTAGGGGTTCCTATTTCCATCCCCAGGGGCCCTGGCCCCAAGGGTACATATTGCTTTCATTATACGGTAGCCCTCTAATCAGGTAGCCTACTAATTTAGACATGAGACATCAGATGTATGCAATCAACCTTAAAAAAAAGTGTTGATTTATATTCCATTTTAGAAAGTAGGAAGAAAATGCAGGTGAAATATTTCTCAACTAAAGCCTGGATATTTTAGTGAGTGTGACACTCCTGGAGTTGCAGGCCTCCTATAATTAGAAAGGAATAATTTTATGTGACCATAGGACCAAGGATGTCCCCGAGTCCTAATTATTCACTACTGCAAGCTAATATACTATCACAGTATTGCACAATTTTAGCTTACCTAAGAATGCATTCTTCCTTATGCATATGGATTGCTGGTTGTTATGCGCTGTTTGCTCCCACCGCCACCCCAGCACCACCGGGAGGCTCTGCTATTTCTGTTCCCCATGGGGGGGTTGTTGTTGCATATCTATCTCCCTGCTCTAGTGCTCTTAATGTTTTGATGGTTGTCTAATTGTGCCGAGCAGGGAGAAAAATGTAGCAGAGCCAAACACTAAGTAAGTAATATTATATGCACACTTTCATTCTATAATAAATATTTGTTCAATTCTATTATGTGAGTTCTGACTGAACTGCTATCACGACTGCTAGTTAGTTAAAGTTACAGCTGCTACAAGAAGAAGAAAACAATAACAACAAAGGGAGTTTTGGTACAATGATTTCTTTTTTTTATTCCAAATGCGTCTATATATTGAACAGAAGAGGGGCTGTGGCCCTCCTACAGTATACCCCACACTTCAATAGCAAGAATGATAACAATAATCCTCAGAATATTTATCAATGTCTCATGTTGTGGTGTGTAATCCACTGAGAAGTCTGAGAGAGAATAAGAAAGAGTGAGGAGGGGGGGGGAAATGGACTGGAAATAATGACAAAATGAGATACAGTATTCATTCTTTTTACCCTCCTGCTGCGTGCACACACGCGCATGCATGTGCACACATGCAAACAACACAAATGCATTCTCTCATACACACGTATAGGCACACACACACACACACACAAACAAGTCTGCTCACATGATGTGCACATGCTAGCGCGCACATATACACACATTCTCTTTCTCTTGCGCACACGTACGCACGCACACACACACATGCACACAGCTCACACTTAGACCAACATTCTTGCCATAAACTAGAACTGTGTATTACAATTTTAATGTCTCTCTCTCTATTAACATCATCTGTCATCGCACCCTTCTCCAAATATATGGGACACTTTGTGTGTGCAAAAACTAAAACAGTCATTCTTTTAAACAAAATATACATTGTTTCTTTTTTTGTTTTTTCTTCTCACAGGGACGTGGAGTTGCTGGAAATACGTTTAAATGGACATTCTGACCCATCCCACGTGACATCATGGGCCACTGTGAAGCAATTACAACGTTTCATCCATATTCAATATTAGCACTTAATGTCATGAATTCTGAATACCGTCGGTTGAACACAATGTGAATACAATGTCTTATGAGTCTGTAATAGGGGAGGGGTTGGGGTACCCCGCTGGCACACAGCTGGTCTCTGAACTGTTGAATATTAAATTTTCCTGGCTCAGTGATTGGTTGGTCAAACAAGAGGGAGGTTATAACTCCTGCCCCATTACGTTGTCATGACAACAGCAGCTACATTAAGAACGGAAAGAAATGCACTCAGGTGTGACAAACCTGTCGACAAAACTGATGACATGAAATTTATGATTGGTTGTTTTCTTCTTCTCTGGGTTGAATGATACCACTCTCATAGTTCTGGGGAGACAAGAACATTCCTATGAATTCACTTTCTGTGTATGTATGTATGTGTGTGTGTGTGTGTGTGTGTGTGTGTGTGGGGGGGCTGACAGTGGGTCTGTATGTTTCTCCATGGGTCTGTATGCGCACACTTGTGTAGCCAATGCACATGTTGGGGGCTCACTGTTGCCCTGACCTTTCCATGGGACTGTGGGCTAGATCAAGGCCTCCCACAGTAGCCAAATGAATGACAAAAACCTTTAACAAACCCAACCAATCATCTCGTCTCTTAACTGTGTCTCGTCTGTGTGTGGCAGTCACCACATAGTTCTGGGTTAAAGGAATGAACCTCATACTTCCTCCAGACATTCATTACATATTCTGATTAGTAGTAAGTCCTTCTCACATTAAAAGGCGCTCTCAATATCGGCAGCCGCGTTGAATAAACATAGATGGAATGGGTTAGTTGCTGCAACACTTCCCAATCTCACTGAACACACAGAGCGTTGTGGGCTACAGGGAGGTGCAGTGTGATTGAGACCCAAGATTCTTTTTAAGCTTTTCTGCATGTGAGTGACTGGCTGCGGCCTCACGGTAGTCACGCACCTTTCATTTCACCCGTTACGTCCTGTGGTCTGAACCCCTTCCACTGACTGCAGCAGGCACAGCCCACGATCCTGCCCGGTTGGAGAAAAATGAGGAAAGAAAAATTCATACCTCAAGTCCCCCTGCTAATGGGTCAAAAGCGTTTCAACGATCCACCTCTCACAAAGGGTCAAAATGATACCGGCCGGTCCACACCTACAACTTAGTGGAAGTGAACTGATCCATCCACCACCGCCAAGCCCCATTGAGCCCTTACATTGGATCGGGGCCATTTCTCTCTCAGCAACCTTCCTGTATGGATTTCCCATAAAAACCCATACTGTAAAATCTTTGACCCTTCAGATGAGATCCTACGTGCCACCCCACCCCGTTACATGTAATCCTCCTTGTACACTCTCCCTTCTTCAGTCCTGCCCCCCCAGTAAGTCCAGTGGGGGGTGTGAAGACGGCTTGTTGGGGGGGTGAGGGCGAGGCGGCGGTGCTGGCTTGACTTTGGCTCGCCGCAGGGGGCTCCCGGCGCCTCCTGTACCACATCCTCCCTGCATGCTGCCCACTCCCCCGTCACTGTCGGCCCTGTCGGAGCAGGAGGAGGAAGGTGGAGGTGGGGGCGGGAGGCGCGGCAGGGACATGGAGCCATGGTGGTGGTGGTGATGGTGGTGGTGGTGGGGGTGGGTGCCGGGCATGGGCCCCATGGAGGGGGGGATCCTAGAGCAGGACACCGAGGCCAGAACCGTGGACGAGGAGGCTGAGGTCAACGACGGGGCCAAGGTGGACCTCAGCCCCTGGATGCGCCGACACTCCTGGCAGATGCGCACGTGGCTGCACCCCTGCAGGAGGGTGCGAGATGGGGGGAGCGGAGGGCAGCACCCCGCCGCGGCCGAGGCCGAGGAGAGGGAAGGTGCGGTGATGTGTTGTGAGGGCGAAGTGCCCGCGGCTGCAGCGGCGATGCTGGCGCCCAGCGGGTCCTCCAACAGCCTCTGGGGGCCGGGGCCCAGATCTGGCCCTCCTAGTCCACCCCCAATGCTGCCTCCTCCTAGTCCTCCCCCGATGGCTCCCATTGCCCCCATCCCTCCTCCCCCACCACCTAGGCCTCCAGTGAGCGGTCCAGAGCCGCTGTAGAGCTTGCCGTTACTGAGGCGCATCTCTCTGACGAGGCGGATGGGCCGGGGGCCCGCCATAGCCAGGCGGGAGGGGTGGCGGAGGATCCCCCCGCCCGCTGCGCTGCTGGGGGCCAGGGGCCTCCGCCGACGAGAACGAGAGCTCTTCTTACAGGAGATGGCGTTTCGGAACTCGCACAACATCTCCTGGCACACTGACACCTGGTAGAGGGAGGGAGGACAGAAGGGGTCTTTTTTGTAAAATGTTGTATCAATTATTTTTTGCTTTGCAGGACAGTGTATAGAGACAGGACAAAGAGTTAGTCTGTGAGTAAAGTGTGTCTGTGTGTGTGTGTGTCTGCGTTTCATCTTTCTGCAGATTTCTTCAGCAGCTCATTGTTCAAAAGTGTTATCTACACAGTGACCTATATGCTCCTATAAACACACACAGAAAATGCATTGTAAGTAATCAGTTTGTCCAAGATTTCCACAGTGGCGATAGAGAGGGCCAGGCACTAGGCAGGGAGTCGGAGTAATGCAGATAAATACAGAGCAAATGAAAGTCAAGAAGGAAGGAGCAACAAAACATACAGTGGAGGGATTGCTGGGAATACCAATTGAGGAGTGAGAGGCACATTACGACAAAAACACAGTTGGAGAGAGAAGAATGTATATTGCAAAATGTATATGAATTTCTTACATACTGAACAGTATTATAATTAAAATATGAATCAACAGTTTATCGTTGGCCTCGTCACTACAATCTAATAATGGCTTCTTTCTGGTGGAGTAGGTCCCGGCCAAATTCTGTTTACATGCTGTCCAATCTGGGTAACATCTAGGCAAAACAAAGGAAAAACAGTCTCGAGACTACATTCTGTCTAAATCTGCTATGGCTTAAGAAGACCTTGAGCAAAAAGGTATTCTTGCTGGGATTTCCTGAGTAAGGATTTCCTGAGTAAGTATAGGGAATTTAAGTAAATAAGTAAAAACACTACTTGTGTCACTGGCTGCCAGACTTGCAATTATACAGCCGTCGAAGGTCACCGTTTTCCGCTGGGTGTTTTGGTTCCTTTGTGTCCGAATAAACTCCAGTGTCTCCAGATAAGCCAAGGATTCTACCACCTAATCCAAATCAACCATGTTTTGAGGCCATGCTTTCATCCACATTTGACATGGTGAGTTCATAATCTAATTTTGCTGAGCTCCACGGACGAAGCTCTAGACCTCGGAGGTTAGCAGAGAATTTGGTCACAGTGAATTGGCCACTTCGGCTGTGCTGATTGGGCAGGTGCTGTATAACCCCTAGAGAAGATACAGCTTTATAGCCTCCATGGATTGGTCACCTGCAAGATCAGCCCATGGGGTTATATGGCAGTTGAGTTGACAAATGAGCACATGATTAAATATATAAATCAATTCCATGTGCACACACATTAATGAGGAAAACTGGCAGAAAAAGACTTGCTCGCTGCTTGAAAACTCCTTAGACTGAGACTAGCTAAACTATCTATTAAGAAAGTAAATAAAGAAAACATGCATGTAAGACTAAGGCCTCTTTTAGACGGCGACCATCTCCATATAACACGTCAAAGTCCCGTTGCGTTCTCATTTTTTCTTACCCTTTACACGAGAACGCACACGTTATGATATAATGTGCTATTATGCTATACTGTCGCTAGGTGGCGATAACGGGCTGCCAAATAGACAGGTCACCCACGTACAAGAAGAAGACGCAAGCGGCGCAACACTGCCCTGGGCGCGCCACGGGATGATATATATTTATTAAATAAACGCTGCTGCCGCGGCTGCCGTCTATCACAAGGCTTTTTATTTACATCATGGTTTTACATTCAACATCGCTGATGAGCATCACTTTGTAGGCGAGGAGGGAGGCTTGTTCAGGAACTCCATTATATCATAATGATATTGCTCTGCATCAATGTAATAAACATATGCGCTGTGAGCCAACGTGAGCCATGATGTCATAAGTTTTGCGGATTCACCGTTTTGCCTGTTTATATGGAGACCATAGGAAACGGCGTTCTCAAAGATTTCCACTCTGGGAGGCGGTTTCACTTCGTTGCGTTTTCACCTCCTGAGAACACGGTTCTCGTCTAAATGACAGCAGCAAACGATACTTTATTTTGACGTTTTATATGAACACCATCCTCGTGTAAATAGCACCTAAGAGCCATGAATTGGTTTATTATGTTTGGTCTATGAAATTATGTTTGGTCTATGAAATGAGTGTGCTGTCACTGGTGATTAGCGTGGATGATTGACGGGCATAGGGGCGGACCTGATTCACCTGATTCATTCAATACCTCACATGTTCACCTGCTTCACACACAGTGAGAGAGAGGGGGTGTGTGGGAAGCCGCACTTTTGTTGACCGCTTTATACCGCTTATTTTGCTTTATTTATTTACTTTATTTACGTTGGATCGCTGTGACTAGTTTACTTTATGTTTGAGCACCGTTTCAGTTATGCACCTGCCTTTAATAAAACACCTTTAACGCATTGTTTTGGACCCAGCGAGATCCTTTTGTTTGCGGAGCGCGTCTGACAACCTGGCCCATCCCATCGCCTCTCAGCGACTTATTTATACATAAATCTCCTGTAGTCGCTCAACAATGCATGCTCTGTGCTCAAAAGTACCAGGCCTTTTTCTGCCAGGTTTCCTTTTTGTTTTTGAGACCACCGCACCAGCAGTTAACCTGGACCAAAGGACAAAGAAATGCGCAACAATTTCCTCTGTTACATTATTATACACACACATATACAAAGAACACACACGCACGCACGCACGCACGCACGCACGCACACACACACACACACACACACACACACACACACACACACACACACACACACACACACACACACACACACACACACACACACACACACACACACACACACACACACACACACACACACACACACACACACACACACACACACACACACACACACACACAGAGATGGGCAAAATACATTGAAAATGTATTTTGATACAAAATACAAATACTGGGTCAAAAATGTATCTAAATACAAAATACAAATACTGGTCTGAGAAATGTATTTGAGATACAAATACGTATTTTGTATTTTGAAAATACATGAAAATACATTTTCATGAACATGTGTATAATGATAAGTAAATTCATAATTGATTGCCAAATATTAAATGAATGACCTGTCAGAATGTCTAATACATTGAAGATTATAAAGAATAACTTGAAGATATGAGCCTTGTGAGGTTAGTCTCCAACAACTGAAGGCCCGCACTACTCTGCCTCTCATTTGTGGTTCAATTTGAGTGTGTAAGCTTTGATTGATTGATTGATTGATTGAAATATGTATTAACAGTTTGCAGAATTACAGTACATTTCAAGCAAAAAATCAATACAAAGACTGTTAACTGTGAGTGGACGACCCAATTAATCATTACACTTGTTTACAACAGGGTCCACCGCATGTTCAATTCATCAAAACATTTAGAGACGTACAAATAGACACTTAAAGAACAGAACAGGAATTCATCATAAAGGAAGCAAAAAGGGAAAAGAAACATATACAGTGAGGGAAAAAAAGGGGGGGTGGTCGGGGGGGGATTCAGATTTTACAGAGGCCAGTTTCGAATTGCAGCCATCCGTAGGTGCCCTTTGAGAGCGGTTCTGAAGGAGTCAAGGGATTCACATGTCTTAATGACTGTTGGTAGGGCGTTCCACATTTTGTGGCATAGGAGCGAAAATAATTTAGTCCCTTGTTTGTGCCGAATCTGGGTTGTACATGGTTTGTTGCACTCCCTCTGGTGTTGTGGGTGTGGACTTCGTTTACATTAAGGAAGTATTTAGACAGGTACATGGGTATCTTGGTGGTGTATCGAATCTTGTGGACCAGACCCATTGCAAGATGCTGTACTCTGTCGTCGACCCTAAGCCATCCCAGCCTGTCAAAGTGGGCAGGGGTGAGGTGGGTTTGGGGGGTGAGGCCAAGTAGGAGCCTGACCAGTTTGTTTTGGGAGGTCTGGAGCCTTGTTTTAAGGGCCTTTGAGGTGCTGTGGTACCAAGAGGTGCATGCATAGTGATAAAATGGCCACCAACGTAATCAAAAAAGTCAATCAAAGAACAAGATTCCTTTACAGGATCTCCTCACTGGTCAACAAAATCACCTTGAAGACCTTAACAGGAGGCCTCGTACAAGGTTTCTTTGACTATGCATGCACCTCTTGGTACCACAGCACCTCAAAGGCCCTTAAAACAAGGCTCCAGACCTCCCAAAACAAACTGGTCAGGCTCCTACTTGGCCTCACCCACCTCACCCCGTGACCCCTGCCCACTTTGACAGGCTGGGATGGCTTAGGGTCGACGACAGAGTACAGCATCTTGCAATGGGTCTGGTCCACAAGATTCGATACACCACCAAGATACCCATGTATCTAAATACTTCCTTAATGTAAACGAAGTCCACACCCACAGCACCAGAGGGAGTGCAACAAACCATGTACAACCCAGATCCGGCACAAACAAGGGACTAAATTATTTTCGCTCCTATGCCACCAAAATGTGGAACGCCCTACCAACAGTCATTAAGACATGTGAATCCCTTGACTCCTTCAAAACCGCTCTCAAAGGGCACCTACGGACGGCTGCAATTCGAAACTGGCCCCCATAAAATCTGAATCCCCCCCCCCCACCGCCCCCCCTTTTTTCCCCTCACTGTATATGTTTCTTTTCCCTTTTTGCTTCCTTTATGATGAATTCCTGTTCTGTTCTTTAACTATATAGAAGTGTCTATTTGTACGTCTCTAAATGTTTTGATGAATTGAACATGGTGGACCCTGTTGTAAACAAGTGTAATGATTAATTGGGTCGTCTACTCATAGTCTTTGTATTGAGTTTGTGCTTGAAATGTACTGTAATTCTGCAAACTGTTAATACATATTTCAATCAATCAATCTGATTGATTAATCAGAAGGCGGAATAGAAGTGACATCACACTATGTGTTGTGTTGTGTGTATGGGTGTGTTTTGACCCTACAGTTTAAACCTGAGGCAGTGTAAATGTTTAACATGTCCATTTGAGAATAAAATTACATTAAAACAAAAAAAGTATTTTATGTATTTGAAATACAGAAAATACTCAATCTGAAAGTATTTAGATACAAAATACATCTCATTTCTTCCATCCCAGCGAAATACAAATTACAAAATACAAAAAAGTATTTCAAATACGTATTTCAAATACATGTATTTCAAATACTGCCCATCTCTGCACACACACACACACACACACACACACACACACACACACACACACGCACGCAAGCAAGCAAGCAAGCAGATGAGTTTAAGGACCACAGTTAAGAGAGCGGAAGTGGCGCATTGCTGCAGTTGACCTACTGGGGGGTGGTGCCTGGGCGCGTGGGCGGGGCCAGGGGCGGGGCATGAAGAGGAGGAGGAGTTAGGAGGAGGAGGGCGTACCTCGTCAGTCTCTGCAGAGCGTCGCGTGGACCAGATGAACTCCATGATGGCCACGAAGACCGCAATGATCAGACCACAGATCAACACCACGAAAATACCACCAATGTTCTCCATACCTAGACCTGGACACACACACACACACACACACACACACACAAACTTTAAATAACCTATTTATTTTTTAACTATCCAAAAAAGACATATATACACATTACACACACAGCAATGCTTTTGTGTAACATTATTCTGGTGTGTTATATCTTTGTAAAACAAGCGTACTGTTGGTCAATACTAAATCAATAACAAACACGTCTCCATTATAAAGCCACTTCTCACCTCACCTCCTAACACACCATGTGTGAACGAAACTCAATAAGTAAACCACATTGATAGAAATAAAATAAAATAAGTAAGTTACATACAGTACATCGTGAGTGTAGGGGGAAAAAAAACTAGCTTGTGTGCACAGTTGCACAATGCACACCAATATCTTAAGATGACATGAATGATATATAATTATTCTGAAGCATTTTGGCTTTATTAAACCGTACAGTCGGTGAAGAAGATAGGAAAAGAGGGGGTGATGGAAGAATCGACATAGCCATGCAGGACTTCAGCTGGAGTCCTCATTCAATGCTATTTTGATTATGCCTGCATCCCAATGTCTCTAAAAACCTAAGCTTCAGACCTTCCAAAAAAACAATACGACGACTACTTCTGGGCCTTAAGCCCATGACCCAACTAATTCCAACACACTTTGCTAGTTCAGGATGGCTCGGGGGGTGGGGGGGGGCATCATCTGTGCCCATACCCTGCCTAGATGGTGTTGGCAAAAAGGCCTTTCTGTGTGTGGAGTTTGCATGTTCTCTGCATGTCCCCTGGCCTATAGACGAATCCAGGAACGGGTCTCATGGTCGCAGCTTACGTATTTCCTGTAGGCGGACTTGACGTAGCTGCGGGTTTAAACCCTCACCAGGCGCACCTCTTCTACTACAGTGAACGGCAGAGTGACTGATGTTTAGTCTGCCTCAAACATTACTCTTTCACCTGCTTTTTACTAACACTAGCATTACAAAGATGCCCAGAACATCGAGATGAACGTGTTTAGTTTATGGCTGCTCCAACAGTAGTGGCAACATAAAAAAAAAAAAAAAAACGGAATGTCAAAATATTCACCGCGGTGGCTGAGACCAGAGCCATTGAGTAATGGTTGAAACGAAGCAGTGAAAGGTCCTGAAAGATACATAACATCAGTCTTACCCAATACCCAATCTTTCTGTTTTATGAACACAAGGCTTCTGTACTTTATACCTCATACTTTAAATGCTTAGTATGAGGTATAAAATACAGCAGTAACGTTTGAGGCAGACTAAACATCAGTCACTCTGCCGTTCACTATAGTAGAAGAGGTGCGCCTGGTGAGGGTTTAAACCCTGCAGCTACGTTGAGTCCGCCTACAGGAGGTAGAAAAGCTGCGACCATGAGACCCGTTCCTGGATTCGTCTATAGGGTCACAAAGAACATGCTGGTCTGTACACTGCCTCCAACTGGCCAGCCAGGGCACCTGATGGAGGGGAAAGGAACTGGTTGTAATAACGTGTTCCCTCCACGTGCTACGTCCAACCGGGGAAACTCCCCTCTGTCAGGGGAAAATAGGCGGCTTAGACTCCTCATGCATTGAAGAAAACATGAGGTCAGTCCGTTGGTTTCCCCAGGTTGGCAGAGGGAGTGTAGCTCCCAGGATTACATTATTGACACTGGGTGAAAGATAATGGGTTAAAAAAAAAAGGATGACTCAGGGGAGATGACAGGGTTAATCAAATATCAATGGGATTGGTTGAAGATAGTCAAAGGGACAGTGCACTCAATACCATTAACCCATTTTGAATGGGCACCCATTTTGGTGTCAGCATCATGTTATGCTTTAGCTATTTAAAAATAGCAGATCTACAAGCTCGTATCGCGCCACCGAGTGGCGCAATACGAGCTTGTAGGTCTGCTATTTTTGAAAAATCGAAGAGCGACTGACATTTTTAGAATCTGTTCTCAGGTCAGAATGGGTTCATCAGACCAGTGTGTGTCCGGCGGAAACCTCGTATGAATCTGATCTCAGGTCAGAATGGGTTAATACCACCAAAATGTGGAATGCTCTGACACCACCTATCAAAATTGGCCTGGAAAAAAAGACCACAAGGGGAGGTAAATGTAAATTGCTGAGGTCACTTTCTGGCCTGAATGTTTATTGTCATGCCCACCCATGCAGAATGCTAATTCATGTGAATGCAGAGCTGAACTGGCAGCACGGTGTGTGTCTGTCTGAGAATTCACATTTGGTACACTGCTTACGTGTCCAAAGTTAATTTGGCCCTTACGTGCACGGTCACACCGCACTTTTCTTTCTTCTACCTAGAGGGCGGATTCTGCCAAAACATTTAAATGGGAATGGAACGTGTTTTTAACTAACAGGAAGCCATTACCTTCCCATTGCTCATAAGTAAGAAAAGAAAGGGGGAAAAAAATCAAGATGACAATTATCATATTGATTGTACATTAGTCAATTTAATTATGCTTTTCTTTCTACACTTCACTGCTTAATTTGTCAAAGTCATGGATGGAGACATGGAGAATCAGTACGAGAGGAGATAAAACAGAGCTATTAACATAATGGGTAGGAGAAGCATGCAGATGTAGCCATAAGGCGCTATTTTGGGAAAAACCGATGAACCGCTGTGAAATGTGTTCTGAGTGTTCTGTGCTCAGCCAAAACACCTACTGGTAATGCTCATAATGTCACGGAAGAAAAGGCGTAATTTATTTCCAATTTCCAAGGGCAAACTGATGTCTTTGTGCAGGAGTTACAGAGTCCTCATCACTGAATCTATGGCACCTCAAACAGACAGACAAACTGTCCTTGGGACCCTCATTTTGTTTCCCTCTATACCCAATTTCTTGGCCGCTTCTTAAAAAGCAGATCCACAGGCTCAAAAGGCGTTGTTGTGTTGTGATGCATTGTGATCTGATAGCCAGTTCACCTATTATTGCCAAATGTTCGCCTGTTGCAGTATCTTTGACATGCCCGAATAGCAATACTAGGGTTGAACACTTGTCTACACACTGGTCAGCCGGTAGACTGATCCAAGCAGGCAGGATGCAGATGGCGCAAATTGTGGTCCTCTACCCTGAATTGACAATACACTGCTGATTTGCAAATGCCATACCCTGTGTGTGACCTGTACTGCAAGTCTCCAAAATAGCAAACACACACAGGATGGGAAATCACGCCACTTTGGTCAATTCACCCGTTTGCTACATGCCTAATGTCAATCCACCTGCCCTAAAAGCCATGAAGCCAGAAACAAGAGAAAGAGTGAGAGACGAAGGGAACAGACACTGAAGGAAAGACAAATCAAAGACAAAGAAAGGCAGAGATGGACAGTGTGTCAGGAATGGAACAAGAATGTACAAAGACAGAAAGTAAGATAAAGGTACAAAGGGAAACAAAGACACACGACGCAATTAAGTTATAGAGTCAGCAAGCCAGGAGCCAAACATATACAGAGACAGGAGAGAGAACCAGACATCAATAGTGGGAACACCTTTTGAATGACTCTCAGTTTGTTCTCCCATAGCGATCCAGGTGCCGATTTACCCAACAGCCACCTCTCTCATCTGCCAACAGAACATCGAGTACCACAGGATACGCTCCAACCTTTACCAAACTACAGGCTAGAATACCACTCACACATTTCCCACCATTGCATTATCCTCTTTCTCATCCCCCATGCCTCTTATCGAGAGATGGGGGGATAATAGGGATATGGTATTGTCTGCTTGTTGGGAAGATGGAAGCACAGAATTTAACCCATTCTGACCGGGCACCCATTTTGGTGTTGGCATCATGTTATGCTTTATCTATTGAAAAATAGCAGATCTACAAGCTCATATCGCGCCACCGAGTGGCGCGATACGAGCTTGTAGGTCTGCTATTTTTTGAAAAATCGAAGAACGACTGACATTTCTAGAATCTGATCTCAGGTCAGAATGGGTTCATCAGACCCAGTGTGTGTCCGGCGGAAACCTCGTATGAATCTGATCTCAGGTCAGAATGGGTTAATGAAACTTGGTGGGAATGCTCAGAAGGCTGTCCCGGAGAGATGGTTAGCATTTGGATCAACACGTTAAAAGGTCAAGATCACAATACAGAGACACGGAACAAGGGACGTAAGATGCAATTAATTAACCCATTCTGACCTGAGATCAGATTCATACCAGGTTTCCGCCGGACACACACTGGTCTGATGAACCCATTCTGACCTGAGATCAGATTCTAAAAATGTCAGTCGCTCTTCGATTTTTTTCAAAAATAGCAGACCTACAAGCTCGTATCGCGCCACTCGGTGGCGCGATATGAGCTTGTAGATCTGCTATTTTTAAATAGCTAAAGCACGACATGATGCCGACACCAAAATGGGTGCCCGGTCAGAATGGGTTAACGAGTGCAATATTTGTAACTTTCAACTTGGCGCCGCGATATTGGGTATATATTTGTAGGCGGAAATCATGTCACATTATGAGATTGTAGATCAGCTATTTCCACTCTATTCTTTTGTACATCTTAGTATGAGATAGGGCATACGTTAACTCATTCGCCGCAAACACCGCCATCTGGTGGCTGAATGTATACCCAAACTGCCACCGTTCACTTCAATGTTAACTGTCTAATTTTGAAAGCAGTTTCACTCAGAAACGGAAACAGGAAGTGAAAAATCGCAAATAAGTAAATAAGTCCTACCCTAATGAAATGCATTAAGCAGGTGATAGCAGCAATGACAGTCCACATTTCACAACGTCATTGCATTCTTTGAGTGTGACTTATTAAAACACACCAGTGCTACAGTAGACACCGATATATATACGAACAATAACAAGGCTTCAATGGCAATGACCTATTTTGAAATTCAGCTCTGGCAATAATGTTAGCACATTATACCTGGTTTTAAGCATTGTATCGTCCTGGCACATGGTGACACATGATAAACATAGTCATATTGTGGTAGTGCAGGTCATATGTGTGGGGTTCAGTGCTGAAGGCGTGACGAGGAAACCCACCTTTGGCTCGGTGGTCCTCCTCCTTGGGACACTGTCCCCCCTCCCACCACCTCCTCTTCAGGATCTCTAGCCGGTTGTTCTCCTGGAGCTGGAGAATGCCCAGGGTGATCTCATCTCTGTACGGAGAACCTGGAGGGAGAGAGAGAGAGAGAGAGAGAGAGTTGTTATTTAATGTCCACACACAAACTTTGTTGTCCCTCTCTGGGGGAGAGAGTGTATAATGACTGTTTCCCCCACACCTAAAATAGCAGATGTACAAGCTCACAGCACATCGCAGCACAAATCATTGTGAGCTTACAGATCTGCTGTTTTCGGTGTCTGTGCAACACCGTCAGTGCACGACTAAGAGGGCGCAGAGGGAATAGAAAATGAGGGTAAGTTGAGCCATGTTATTTGTGTCTTGTTATTTGAACAAAGAGAATGGAGGGGAGAGAGTGCAGCCATTCACCTCAAGAGTCTTCACCTCATTTCAGTCCACACAGAAAAAAGTGCCACACCCGTTCAGGTCAATTTTTCAACTCTCAAGAGTTTCATTATTTATTATTAGATGTTACTGCGTGCTGAAACAAATACGGGCGCATATGGGGGATGGTTTAATGGGTGGCAGGTGAACGTCACTGTCCTAATTGGCAGACTGACGCTCCAATCTGCCTCCGGAGAGAGAAGGGAGATAGAGAGGTAGATGAAAGCAGACAAAAGGGAAAGAAAGAGAGGAAGAGAGCGACAGAAAGCAGAGGAAGTGGCATGGATTGGGATAAATTGGGTTCAAAGGAAGCAATCACAAAATGCAAGACAAAGGAAATGAGAGTGAAATAAAGGAACGCCAGCGGTGACGATAATGGGATGGCGATCCCACATTGTTAATTGTCTACGTACAGAGGATTGTCATTTATTTGTGTCTATTGATTCCTCGGCCCGTGCTCTTGTTTGTTCTCTGGCAACGTAAGATAGACATTATCCTGCCAATAAAGACCGACCACAGAGAGAGAGAAACTGTGAAAAGAAAAGGAATTGAACTGAAGATGAGGATGAATGATAATGATGGATTCTTTTTAAACTCAACAGAATAGATCACATCATTATCCAACCTGCAGACTTACACTAGTGACCACCACCACAAGGCTGAGAAGGCACCACAAGGCTGATACTTTGACCCTGACACATGAATAAATAAAAGACTATACAATGAGTAGGTAATGTACCGGTATCCATATCCAATCTTTAACAGGAAATGCAACAATAAAGAAACACATCTCATACAAAAACAAAAATACCCAGTGAAATGAATTAATTTATACGATGAATGATTTCATTCAATTTGGGGGTCCTTGGCAAGAAACAGTTTGAGAGCCACTGCCCTATAGGGGCTGTGTCCACCAAGGCATTTTCTTCCTGAGATTATTGTTTTCGCACAGATTCTGCCATTTTTCACAGTTTTGGCAGTTTTGTGCTGTCGTTTTCCACGAAATCCGGCAATATGGTGGTAGGGGGTCGATCATGACAATTGCTCAAGAACTGAAGCTCACAGTAATTCGTCAAAGATCTCCCAATGAATGAATGACGGTATATGATCTGCTCTATCGAACTTTTTTTTTTTTTTTTTTAAGATATTTTTTTTGCGGCTTACGCCTTTTATTGATTTTTGAAGGGACAGACAGTAGGCTGACAGGAAACGGGAGAGAGATGGGGGATGACATGCAGTAAAGGCCGTGTCGGGTCCGGGAGTCGAACCCGCGGCACACTGCGACTGGATTACCAGTCCGGTGCCCAGACCGTTACGCTACGGCCTGGGCCCTATCGAACTTTTTGACATAAAAAAGCAACGTCAAACATTTTCGTATAGCCTGGTTAACTTCTCCCCCTTGAATTCGCATTTCCATTCATTTGTGTGGAGTCTGGACCCTGCTAATGCATGGTTGGCTGCGGGAGTACAGCGTTGACAGACAACGCCTTCAGCCAATCAGCGTAACAAAAACATTGGCTTCATCTGGGGTCTCCATGCAAAAAGCTATTTAAAGCAGTCATATTAACGTATAGCTCATTCCAGAGGAGACGCTGTGAAGAGAGGGGCTTCTATGGCTTGACCCCATCTTATCACTGCATGCAGCTATTATTTTGAATTGTTTTCAATAGTTTAACCTCCTTACTTAGCCATCCAGGCTTATATATGGAGGAATGGATAGAGCAAATTATTAGAATTAAATGTTAATTCATTTTGGATTTCATCTCGACATACAGTTTGCAGACTATAGCGTTTTAGCTTTGGAGCGATAGAGAATAGAACATTAGACTATAGCGTTTTAGCTTTGGAGCGATAGAGAATAGAACATTAGACTTTATGACACATTTATCAGGTTAGCATTACACCACACAATATCAACCTATCAGACTGGCCGATTTGACCTGCATGTTTTATGTTATGATATCGTTGCTGTTGGGAGACACCCAGCCAAATCATTTCCGTGGTAGGCCTACACACAGACACACAAAGCTGGGCATAGGAGGGGCTAACGCAAACATATTGAACCAATGTAAAGTATTAAAAAGCGGTTTGACAAAAACCTAACTCCATTGGATCTTCAACCTGCCAAACCAGCTAACTCCACCCGTTTAACCATCTTTTTCTTTTCATAAATCAGTGCTATAGGCCTATCGCACAGCCCTTCCCCGCCCCTTTCCCCGCCCCCTTTTCTAAGCGAATGGGGTGTTGATGTGACTTCACTCCACAGATTAAATGTTAAAATACCTACATTCAGAAGCTATAAACGCTTTTTCTGAAGGTAAACTTTATTCTATTTGTTTTAGCTGTCTTACCATCTTGTTTTCTTCATAATAATATTGGTCTTTTACATTTTAACATTTGGAAACGGCCTTAAATGGTGCAGAGAAAGCAGGTAGGGATGTAGCTCTGGTCCATGAGTAAGGCTATGCCCCTCTTCCTATAGAGCGGCGCAGTCCCTCCCCCTTTCAGAACAACGAGTGGCCCAGGAAATGAAAACGCAATGCATTTCCCCATAGGCAGTTCTTATTTAATTTATTTAAAGACCTTTTAAGCGTCGTACGAAGCCAACTCTTGTCGTGACAAATAATGACAACACACACAATTTTTCGGGCCAAACAAAGAATTAGAAAGTAGAAACAAACGGCAGGTTACAACACATTTTTTGTTGTTTTTCTTCTTTGTAATTATTTGTTTGGTCCAAAATATTGTGTGTGTTGTCATGATTTGTCACGACAAGAGTTGGCTTCGTACGACGCTTAAAAGGTCTTTAAATAAATTAAATAAGAACTGCCTATGGGGAAATGCATTGGGTTTTCATTTCCTGGGCCACTCGTTTTTCTGAAAGGGGGAGGGACTGCGACGCTCTATACAGCCCCATTATAACTTCCAACAAAATCCATTTTTAACCATGATAGATGAATCGAAAACACCCAACCTCACTGTTTACCTTTCGTCAGAAGCTTTTACTTTTTTTATCATGAGGGTTTTCTCTTTTCTGACATAGACACAAGGACAACACAACATAGCCTGGTTAATAAACCAGACCGAATCAGCCGTTGGCAAAAATAAATTGCCTGCCGGCGGATTACGGTCTGGAGAGGCTCAATTGTACGCCCATTTCCTACACCAGAGAAATGGGGCGGCCAATCGGGACACGGTATGCAATATGGGCGGGCTTTGGTACAGTGACTTTCAATGCTTGAGACCTTTGACTGACAGTAGCTCTGACCAATTGCGTCAAAGAGAAAATGTTTCAACCCGCCCCCCTGGAAATGAAATCCAAGCTGAGCCTCCCCAGACTAATATCCCGCGGTCTGTGCGATATTAGTCTGGTTTATTGACCAGGCTAAACACAACAGACTTACATACAAGTCAGAAGCTTTTACATGGTGGTCCATGCAGGCGGGAGGCACAAATTAAATCAGAAATTTGGATGGCATAAGATCCACCAAGGACAGCTCCGTGATTATATTTTCAATCCCATAGCTGGAGCGGTGGGGCGTTGCCATAGGAACCGGACCAATGTTAAAAGCTGCCATGGGGACTCAACCATTATATAGACGGAGTATACGTTGGGGTACGTATATATATACGGACCTGGGATATGGCGCCCCCTAGCGACCGGGGTACGTATATGTACGAACATGGGAAAGAAAGAATTAACCCATTCTGACCGGGCACCCATTTTGGTGTCAGCATCATGTTATGCTTTAGCTATTGAAAAATAGCAGATCTACAAGCTCATATCGCGCCACCGAGTGGCGCAATACGAGCTTGTAGGTCTGCTATTTTTTGAAAAATCGAAGAACGACTGACATTTTTTAGAATCTGATCTCAGGTCAGAATGGGTTTAATCAGACTAGTGTGTGTCCAGTGGAAACCCTCGTATGAATCTGATCTCAGGTCAGAAAGAATTAAGAAGCAGGAATAAAAGAAACGGCCATAGAAATCAATGATCAGAGGGGGGAACAACAAAAGCATGGACCCCCCCCCCAACAACACACAGACCCCAGCCAGCATTTTGAACCTATACTCTCAGATTTAAAACAACGCTAAGGATCTGACAGTGTGGACAGTGTGATGATGTCTGTCAACGTGACAAACCAAAGATAATTGGGTTGGCCCCGCGGACCCAAACGCACTAATCTGAGACAGATGAGAGGGGAAAGGCACCGCTTCTGTCGGGAACTGCTTTTTGAATTGAATTTATGGGACTGAACTCATCATGTCCTCTGCAGGAAATTCTCTTGGCAGAGTGCGGCTCACACAGAATATATTTACATTTACAAGTTGCAGCCTCTGATTAAGTCTCACTGTCTCAGAATCCCAGGCAGCACACTGTGTGTGTGATGATCAGTACATTCTATGATCCACGGAAGATGAAGAGTAGATTATAGAAAGGGGCGTTCCCCCGGAGCGCATATCTCTGCCAGGGCGGGGAGGACTACCCAGGAGGGATGTGCGAGTCATGGGCTGCGACCGTCAGTTCCCCGAGGAAGCCGTGGCAGTGGGAAATAACATTTCTTTGACATAGGCCTATACCAGGGGTCGGCAACCCAAGATGTTGAAAGAGCCATTTTCGACCAAAAATAAATTCAAAATCTATCTAGAGCCGCAAAGAAAATTACGCATTATAATGCAGCTTGCCAAACTTTATTATCTCCCGGGTTGCAACGAAACTAGCAGAATTTAGCATGCTTTCACTGGAAATGTCTTTCAACGTTACTTTTTTTGTTGTTTTATAGCTTCTCACTGCAGATTAAACATACAGGCAGTCAATCTGCATTGGCTGTGAAGACAAAAGCCTCTGTCCACGAACTGTTAAATCCTCTGTTTTTCGTCGGCTATCTTTCTTTTTCTCCCCGTAGAAGCCGTAGTAGCGTAGCAGACAGCAGCCTCACACACCCACCGGTTTGTTTATAATAGACACCTGGCTGGCACGGCACTGAGTGTGTCGCATGCTATGACGCAAATTTTAGTTTAGTTAAGTTTTCCAATTTTGTAAAAATGTGTAGAATAAATATTAAGAATGCTTGTCACGTTTGGCCTCCTACAGAAACCATAAATGAAAAATTATGTATTGCTACTTTTAATGCTACAGGGAGCCACTAGGGGAGTGCTCTAGAGCCGCATGTTGCAGACCCCTGGCCTATACGGTAAACCCGTTTGCATTTGTAATTGTAGTGTCCCTTATGGGTAGAGGGTGAAAGTGTTGTTCGAGGTGCACTTTATCGAGGTCCCTCAGCATGTGCAAAAGATACATTGCAGCTATCTGCAATGTACCAATCAATCAATCAATCAATCAATCAATCTTTTTAAAATCACTTTATGAGTACCGGTATAATATTATGCAAGTGAAGAAATAGGCTAGTACAATATTGCTTCTTGTTGTGTTGCTATGTTGCTTGTGTCATGTGATTGGTGACTGTTCAGCTTTCTGTCGGACTAGCTTAATAACACTGGATATAATGTCAGACAACTTGACCATGAAAATGTGTTTAGCCTGCAGCAAAACAATTACAAGCTAACGAGCACATTATTGATTTGTTTAAGTTACATTATTGACACAGCATCAGGAAGGCTTTCAGTGATTGAATTGACTGCAGCTCCTTTAGTTTACATTCACACACTGACATACACACACTGTAAACTAACAGTAGAAAAGCCTGGAGTTAAAAGTTACATCAATTATTGAAAACATTTTTGTTACTGTGTAATTTATTTCAAAGGAATGAAGGCCAAAGTAATATCAATTGGTTTTCTAATCAGACATCCGCCAGAGTGCGTTTCCCCCAATGTGTTTGTGAAATATGCACTCGAGTAATCCCTAATTGCTCCGTTTCCCAAAACCAAACATAATACGATACTGCCGCATTGTCGCATTTAAATTATTCAATTTTCATGTTTTCCGTCGAAGATCTCCTTAAGCTCAGAGATGAGTTCCGGTCGGGGAAGCCGTCCAAATGGACTCAAATTATGCACAGCTTAAAACTAATCCCACCTGCGTTTATTCGGCAGCGCAGAGATCAATGAGCCAAACTTAAACGGACTAAAGAGATTTTGGAAGAAACAGCAGCAGCCAAATAACCCAGTAAAGCCCTTAAGCACTGACTGTTGTCTCTTTGTGGTCAACGGGTCACGTAAGTTCACACTGCACTGCATGGTAACTGCCAGGCGTGAAAAAAGGACTCACATTTGTTATACTTAACTAAAAGTATCAATACTGCAATGTAGAAAAAAGTACTGGTACTGTATCAAAATGTACTTAAGAGTACCAAAAGTAGAAAGTACTCAATGTCTAATTTTAAAGTTTTCAAGTGTATTAAAGATCGGCTATTTTCAAATGGCCGAAATGTATACTGTAGGGCTGAATTAACGTATGTTTTGTCAGAATAATCCA